>NW_027108463.1:347669-365758 GCF_000696795.3 Halyomorpha halys
GTGGCAGATTGTAATATCTATCAATAAATAAATCTATCAATTTAAAAAAAAAAAAAAAAAAATTTTTTATCTTAAACGATTTAGATAATATTTCAGTAAAGAAATCTTGATAACCATTAACCGCTTTCGCAACTGGCTATAAAAACATACTGAAAATAATAAAGATATTTGCACCACTATTGCTACTCATAACTTTTAATAATATCGTAGGTTACGACCAAACTCCTAATCATACTATTCAAATAATGATGAAATCCGAGACCGTTGTTCAGGAGAACGTGTCATATCATGCCTTTCGCTTCTATATCAACGATATTTTTCATATCTCTGTTAATAGAATCAATCTTAGAATCAGTTATGGCCTTGCAATGTAATATAAATTCCAGACTCAAGTCTACAATCATTAGAATGTATTACAAATAGTAAATTAAGATGATAACATTATAGTGGCTAAATGTTTAATGATAATGTTGACACCATAAAAAGGATATGAAGTAAAACGATAATCATGTGACGTAAGACGTGCTAAGCTGGAAACGGTCCACTACTATAATAATAAATCCTGACTCAATCATACAATGAACAGGATGTAGTAGAAATAATAATTTTAAGATGAAAATGTTATAGTGGGTAAACGATGAATGGTAACTCATATGCAATACAAATACAAATTTTTCTTTCTGATATCTTATAAATAATTTCTTATGCGCTCTCAAATATCCCGTTGGTATTTCGAGTTGTAATGGTACTACACAACCTCCTGAAGGCAATACCTCCATGGTGTTTTCGTATCTGAAGCTTAATAATCGTAAAACTTTCCTATATTTTTAATTTCCCCACTCTTTGTTAATCTATCCATTCATTAAACTTTAGATCCTTCAGCAAATCCTTCGGCATACAACATATTTCTGAAATTGTCTTCTAACCTCCATTCTCTCCTTTAACACCTATTACTTCTCTTACTACATAGCCGAACCTCCGCATCAATGTAAACAATATAAATAGGCATATATTGATATCCATAATAAATAGTAGTTATACTACGATCTTAATGTAAATTAATTTTGCTTACTGAAAATTTTTAAATGTTTGCCAGGCAAATACTCATAATGAGTGAAACATTTATTTATTCTTAGGGGACATATACCCCTGAATAATTTTTTTTTTTAATTATCGTTCATTCATTCACAGTAAATTCTGCAATATAGCATTCCCTCAGCCAAGCTTGTGGCTGCGATGTACAGCGGCATTCTAGGTAATAGTATAGAGAAGAATACAGACCATAAGAGGGCAAGGTGATCAATATCACAGACGATTTAAAAGATCTCCGTTCGTAAATGAATTATTTGAATTAAAGGAGATTGAAGATATATAATGGACAGCAGGATTGGATAAGTTGTTAGAGGAATGTCACAGGAGATACGGCCATAAGAAGGATAAAGCAATTTAAGCTCGTTATAATATTATATGTATCGTAGAAATAATAACAATAATAATGTACTGGGAAATTGAGGTGTGAACTAGTTCTACTTCGACTGATTGTTTCAATATTTCCCACAGATTTTCTTCGAAGTTAACCATTTATATCATCATTGTAATTAATTCATCTATAGAACTAATTATAAAGCTATGTAACTGAGAAATAAATATTGTAAAGAAAGATAAATGTGTTTATAACAAATAATATACTGGAACTAATACTGGTATTTGTTGGGGGGGGGGGACAAGTCCGGCAAATGGGACTAGTGGTCCTTTTTGCCAACCCCTGACGGCTGAGTTGCCGCCACGTGCTAACCAATGTGGGAGTGTCATCGGGACCGCCGAAAAATGAATGTTAACTGCTCCAGATGGGAATCGAACCCACAACGTTCCAAAACGAACGCACGGACCCGCACGGTCGTCGCGTCCCTAACAAATAATATAAGTATTAATTATTATTGATGTATGTCTGATTTAAATTTTAAACTAAAATAAAAAAGTGCAAACAAATTTTTAACAATATTAAAAAAAAATTATGTTCTTTTTCATATTCAAGAATGATTAAAACATTTATTTTATATTTTATATAAATATTTGACCGCATTTTAATTAATAAAACAGTTAATGTTAATTATTAACTAAGTCAATAATGCAATCAGCTATTCAAAAACATGAAAACGAATGAAAAACCTCACGGTCTTATGAGCCGTACCTTCTCTAGATAATTTTAAACTCTGCAATATCTACCAATAACTCTGGATTTTCTGCCACCTTTCATAACAAAGGAATTGAGTTAAATAATTTAAATGATTTTGACATATTTCATTACAAACTATTTCCTCTTAATTATAAAAGTGATAATGAGGAGATCAATATATCTATTATAGATATGCTGTAAGTAATTTTCTTTACAAATCTAATTACATTATTATTAATACACACCGACTATATCCAAGTCTTTAGAACGAATTAAAATTTCAAATTCAATAATAGAATTATTTACAATTCCAAATTAATAGTTGACATTAAATACACTTGCTTAATCAAAATATGGCATTGGAACAGATATTAATTTGATATAATTTATTCCACTTATTTCAAAGAGATATATTTACAATTTAAAAAAAAAATAATCTTAGTATTAGGGAATACCACAACACTATACATATATAATATATGAAGAATTTCTAAAAAAAAGGGTCGGATCACCGAAACTGCACAGTGTATGTATATATACAACTATATTTATTCGCCTGTGTGTATACCTATTATTAGATAGATTGCCATCTCATATGTAAATAATAATGCAGTAGAGATGATAGATTGTAAATAATGCTTTTTTTTTTTAGACTAAAAAAAAATACTTGATTAAGTGCAATCCTTACCTAACGAATGATCTCCCTGTACAACCGTAGGTCAAAAATAAATAATAAACTCTTTATTAAGTGCAGAACCCAAAGTCACTAAGTACTTATGAGAGCTCTGAGACTTGACTTCCAAAATTTCTGTTTCTATTGGAAACTGAAAAGTCCAAAATACGTTGTACTTGAGATATTTTTCTTCGCTTTCGCTCAAACCTTGACCAGCCTATCAAGAAGCCACAACACAATCAACCAATCACGCTGGGACAACTAGGACTGCTAATCCTCTGGCAATTCTAACATGGAGATTCTACAGGGGAATTATACACTGGTATTCAGACATGTCTAGCTAAACCTATGGTGTTGAGCGTGGCATAGGAGGAAATCACTACAGCAAATTAATCCAATTGAAGATAACCTCTTCGTAACGTAAGATCACGTATTTTTAACTGTACTTTATAATGCATTTAATTAAAGGTAAATTTAATATGCATATGTGCTGAATTTCCTAATAATCATGGTAACCTCTAATATTAGTCACGGAAACCGTTATGTTTCAATTAAATATTTTGCTACTATGAAAAACTTCATTTGGAAATGCAGATATTTCATTTTTTCAGCTGTTATTAAGGTCAGCTCAAAATTATATTTCTAAGAACCACCAAACAATTCTTTAGATATGTGGATCACGAATTATGATTTCTTATGCATTGATAGGAAACTAACAAAATGGTTAATTTTTTTTTACTAATATAAATTGTCAATAATTAATTGGAGTTACAATAATTTAATATTTAATTGTATGTTTCCAGATATGGTCATTGATGTATCATAAAGAAAAGGTGTCGGTTTATTTGGAAACGTCTTTCAGGACACCGCAACAGCGCCAATATAGTTGACTCTCACGTGGCACACACCTTGAAGACAGTGTGAGGGCTTACTCGTACTTTAGAGGTTATAATTATGGAGTAATGGTGAGCGCGGAACGTATATAGATTCAGTCTTAAGCCCTTAGGCATCAGCCCTGACGAATCCCCGCAAAGTGTGGCGAAACGTTCGTTATCATTAAATAGTTTTTTACGATTTAAATTTTACCATTTGCTCGCAATTCAAATTACTTCTGGCAAAGAATCATTTTCAATATTATCTCGGTCTCCCTCCTCCACATTTTGTATAAGGCAAGGCCTGATGCATATTCTAAAATTAAAAGAGGCTATCTAACTAACAAAATAAATTAAAATGATTGCTAATGACAAATAGATGCGGCTAACAGAGTTGCAGCCGCGTACTAAGGTAGGACTGTCGAGAAATAAATATTAACTTCCCGAGGTAGGAATCGAACCCATTTTTCCGAACCGCACGGGCGTCATGTCCCTTACCCACCCCTACACGCCGTGGCAACGTTTCTTGCAGTTTGGGCAATCGAGTGTCCAAGTTCAAGCAAAAAAAAAAATAAATACTCGAAAATCCTGTTTCTCAATGGTCATATTTGTTGGCAAACTAAACTAGCTCCAATAAATTTGAATGACAGTAAATAGAATTAAAAAACCGGATTAATTACGGCTCATTATAGTCTGTAAACATAAGCGTAGTAAACAACGAAATCAGTAATTCTATTTTATATTTCTAAAATTTATTTATTTCTTACGAAATGACCCAATAAAAGCAACTATGTATTTTAATAGTAATATTCACGCTTGACTTACACAACAGTAAACTTATTTTGGATTTTAGATTCACAACTAAAGAAAGCAGGCACTCCAAAATACTCGTGGAATATTCCAAGTTTTACTCTTCGACGCCCATCAGACCCACCGGAACTAATCCTCAAAGGTAAAAATGTGAAACGCAATCCAGCCAGTGAAACAATAAGATACCTGGGAATTCACCTAGATCGCCGCCCTACCTGCAACCACCATATCAACATCAAACTAACTCAAACCTACGCAAGGTTAGCAATGCTATATCCTATCCTAAACATAAATTCCAAACTAAAACCAGAAACAACAGTTCTTGTATTTAAAACAATTCTTAGGCCACTGCCGATGTACGGCTTTGAAGTCTGGGGAGCGACATCCCTTACGAGAAAGAAAAAAAAATGCAATCATTTCAAAACAAAGTCCTAAGAGTCGCAGTTGATGCTCCTTGGTTCATAAGAAATAGCCAGTTGCATATGGTGCAAATAAAGTCAATAGAGGATTACATAAAAAAACAGTCCATGATGTTCCACTCCCAGTTGCCGACAGTTAAAGGAGCAACGAAGTACTAACCTGGGAAACCCAACCTCAACCCGAAGACTGAAGCCCAGGCTTCTACAGGATATTCTGTTATAAATTCTATATTTATTAATTCATTATTCACACTACCTATATTTTACTTATTATTATTATTTATTTTTCTCTTCTCTCGTCCATTTTTCAAATTAACTTGTTTCTTATACTTCGAAGGCAATTGTTTGTTTTGTTAAGTATACAAATATCATTATTTTTTGTTATTAATTTTACTTTTTTCCTTTATTAAGAAGCATTATTCTTATCTATTTATTTTTTTCTTTTAATTATAACATTCTATACAGTTAGGGGCGTCTTTTGTACGAGACTATACCCCCCCATAATCAACTGTTAAAATATATATATATAATGTAACGGTTATATCAACCATGTAGGGCCCACACGGCCGATCTGGTATAAAATAAATAAATAAAATAGATCCACAAGACAGGGTAAGAGGTCCAAAACGTTGATGAAACACCTAATGGCTTTATGTTCTTTATAAAATAAAGATATTAATAGGAAAGAGTTTACGCAAAATATCTGGTATAACAAGAAATAAAATGAATTAATATAAATAAATAAGGATGACGCGTTATGAACTTGTTTATGTATATAAATGAAAGCCTGATGGAATAATATTAACTGAATAAAAGAACTGTTCTGACAAGGTGAGCAGCAAATATGATAGAGCAAAAGGAGAAAGGGATGATTACATAAAGCAAGAGGCACCTTGACTTTTAATGGATCACAGGCAACTATTTCATTCAGGCAACGATTTTCGAATTACAGTTGAATATGAAGGCTAACTCAGCTTAAAATGCAGGTAATTTTAAAGTCAGTATAATAAAAGTTTTCCAAATTATGCAGAAATTTAAGTTAAAAATCTATCATACCATAGACGTTATGGGTAACGTTTAGAGACCGGATTGCATATTTTGTCTCCCTAGCATTAAATTCAGCCAATCCTCGACAGAAATTCCATGATCCTGATATTAGTTTATTATTGCAACAAAGTTGACGTTTTAAGGTCACTGCACGAATCCACACATTTTAAGAATTGAATGCAAGTAATTTTACTTTCTACATAGCATTCATAGATAGGGCAAAACTATGGACTTTTAAGCAGTACCAAGGGACTTGAAATTTGGTCATCCTAATAAAGTCCACTTGGATTGACAATTGACATATGAAAAAATAAAATATTTTGAAGATAAATCATAAAATAAGTTCAGCATGTATAAAATCAATATGTATCGAAAATATCTATTGAAGATGCTTATGATTTTCCAAGATTTACGTATGCGCAGAAGATGGTTGGGGGGGGGGCGGTCATTGAAGAACACAAATAAGTGAAAACTAATTTAAGTAAAATTTTTTTCGAATTTCTTATTTTTACCCATCCAAGTAACTTGTAGCATAGTGAAACCCACCCTCCGTGGTAGCCTTACATATATGACTTTTCATACAGAAACTTAAAGCGAGTTGATCAATGTACGACATGTCACAATATCACAAGGGAAAATCACATTTGCTTAAAACGGGAAGAGGGGACTTTAAGGTTGTTAAAACGAGCGATTGCTCGATCGACTAAAATTGGATAAAATTTATTTTATTTATACAATAATAGCCAGTCCTAAGAGAGTGTAAAGATTATAAATAAAATAAACTATGAAATCAGAATAATACAAATGGGTAGTAAGTGTTTCGTAAACAGTAACAGCAGAAGGGTCTTAAGGACCAAAAGTGGTGTGTGGTGAAGGAATGTTCCCCATCCTGCCTGCCCACATCCACTCCCCAATCAATTACTTCCGTAATGTGATACAGATTCAGCTAAACCTCCTTTATGAGGAAGACACGACAAAGGAGCAAGGGCTGTCTCATCCATTGAGAGGCAGCTGATAGCTTATTAAGGCAACTTGGATGTGGATCTGAAGGATGATGATACGCCATAATCGTGTCTTTACCAGCTCTACTCTGGAGGGTACTCCTTCCACTTGCCAGTAGGACATACGACGGAGAGTTATCAAATATACAGTAAGAATCAGATCATTAAGCTGTATCACACTAAGAGGTTTTTCAATAACTAGTACCTCTGTCAATTTTCTCTGAACGTTTTGTGTAAATTTTATATTTTAGATTCAGTTTATCTCTGCCGGAAGCTCCCTGATAAAGACCAGAAACTAAGGTCGAAACTTCGGCGTGAATAAATAATTTTGTTGTTTATTTGTGTTTTTCGCTGACCGTACCCCTCCCCCCCCTCTCCGACCATCTCCTCTTTCTTTATATATGATCTTAAAAAAAGATAGTTGTAAAAATAAACTCAATATCTCTTTGAAATAGTATATTAGTTACTTGCATTATTTTTTTTTCTATGAAAGACAATACCTTTTTATGACTTCTTTACTTCATTTATGACTCAATTATTTCAACATCTGAAAAAAGTTCCGTTCTGTTTACCCAGTATCCAATTCATTGTTCTATCACTGTTGATGATACTGGCAGTATTACATCATATTGAATTATCTGGTATGTCTTTCTTTCCATAATTTATTGATTTATTGATAATTTATTTATTATTTATTTATTGAACTAGATAATGGGCAAACATCCCAAAACGTTGTTTAGAAGTTGAAATAAAGTAAACAAGTTATAACAGTGTTACGTCTTCAAAATAAAAATAATACGAGAAATACTCATGATAATGTGTAATATTTTTAAATAAATGGCTGAAACGTAGATGTCAAAGCTTGTGATTGCTGTAGTTTAAAATAGAATGGGCTGTAGTGTAAAAGACTGATTTAAGCAAACTTCCTTCTTTTCAGGTATTAAGAGAAAAAAAAAAGTTTAAGCGCGTTTTCACTGATTGCTTGAAGATGGAGATTGGCAAGGTTACCATACGTCCGGGATTTGGTACAGACCAGTAAGCCAGTTCGGGAATCCGGACTGAGTGGCGGTGAAAGGATGAAAGCACGGATATTTTCAAATTCTTCTCAAAGAAACACCTTGATTTTTACATTATTTTTAAGATCATGAAGTTCACCATCCATTCGTCTGGTACATCAGTACTTGCAGAAAGAATGTTTACTTTCACGAAAGAAAACAGTTTGAAATAAAACCGAGGTAGTAAATCTATCAAACTAAAGCAGACCTAAAGAAGTTGGAATTCTATAATTCAAGCCTAAAGTTTAATATTAAAACCGATAAACAATAACTTGATCAATGATACAACTAGTTGATTGCGAATATATTATTAACTCCCAAAACTTCTAAAATAGAAAAAATGGAATTATAAAATCTTTTCCAGACCGGAAAAATTACAAAAAATATTGATATCAGCACTCATAGAAAATTTTGATCTAAAGGTAAGGTTAAAAAAAGAAAAAAAAAAGCATATTACAAAAATCAAGGAAAAATAGATAGTTTAAAATGGAAAAATTAATATGCAGGTTAGATTCTAAAGGTTTTTGTAATGGCGACATGTCGATAATAAGGCATATTAAAAAACCCAAAATTGTATCTATTATAAAATATGTAAAAAATATAAGAAAATTAGAGAAAATGCCCTTCAATATACATTGCGGTAAATAAATAAACTGAAAATCTAAAATTGACTATTTTCCGTGATAATGAATCTTTTAAATAATAAATAAAAATTCATGCTTTTTGTGCATATTTTATAAAAAATTAAATAAGATAAGCCATTTCTTTAAAAAAAACTTTATCAAAAGAATACTTTACATAGGAGGACGGACATCCAGATAAATTTTGTTAAATAAGCTACAGTATTTCTCTATATTGGTTCACAAAAAAACCCAAATAAAGCTCGAGATAAGAACGCAATTGCCAACCGGTGTTACATTGGTCTGTTGTAAGATGTTATGTTTGAACTAAACCGTAGCAAAAATATGGCACAAATCTACAAAAACTTTAATCCGTCCTAAAAAACGACTTAGTTGATTGTGAATACATAATCCTAAAAAAGTTCCTCAAATTAAATGACACACGGCAGATCCAAATAATCCGTTAAAACCACAACATTAAAGAAATCCATCAGTTTTACATCCATGAAATAGAAATTTTATTTAAATTAGGCTATCCATAGACCATAAGAAATCATGTAGATACTATAAACAAAAATATCAAAAATGTAAACATTGGTAAAAGCGAAATGCCCATTATTGATCGATAATATATTGATAATATTAATAAAAATAAATTATAATTTTATAATAAAAGTTTAACTAGGCTAATAGGATGAATATGAATAGCCTTAATGAAACATACTTTATGACTAAACTTTGGAAGAAATATTTGGTGATGAAGGATTAAATTAAACGTGAAAAATATAAACAACGCCCCTAATTAATACTCTATAGTAGAAACTTTTCAAAATTTGAAAAATAAGAGTTAAACGACAAAATGCAACGCATTGATTAAAAGAACGTCATAGGACACCATCAGTTCTACTTCAATGAAATATAAATTAGACAATAAGATAATAATAAATCAAGTGGAATCTATTTACAAAAACATCAATAATGTAAACAACTTGAAAACCGAAACGCACTATATCGGTTAAGAATATGTTGATATTGTATATATTGTAATAAAACTAACAAAAAATTAGCTAATGAAAGTTTAATTAGAGCAATATAAAAAATATGAATAGAAAAACAATAAACAATGACAACGGCCAAGTGGAGCCAGCCTCTAATTTATATTCCAGAGGGAGAGAAGAGAAAATTACAATAAAATAATAAATTTATGTTTTTGAATTTTGTTTCAGTATTATAGTTTTCAACAATCCTACTGATATTTATGAATAAATCTTAAAATTTTTACTTACAGACAAGGATATCGTCATTATGACGCGGGTCAGGACCGAAAAATAGGACAAATCTCTATTTTTATAAGTAATAAAAAAAGATACAATATTGAAAAATTGTAAATGGGAGGATAGTGTGACAATAACAAAACTACAGAAAAATTTATCAAAGAGAATTCGGGATTATTCCTCATAAAATTAAATGATAAACAAAAAGTGATTGCTACTGTTCCGTTTTAACGAAGAAGGATGTTAAAAATAATAAGTTGTTTTATAAAATGTTTTGTAAATTAACTAGATTATAACTAGATATTTAATATGGATACATTAATATAAAACTAATATTTAAGGAAAAATTAAAAGTATAGTATGCATATAGTAGCTATGTATTTTATTAAAAAAATGATATCCAATGTATTTATAAATTATAGAATGGAGGAATTTCATATGGATTCTCCTCAAGATAGGGAAAGAGTCCCGAAAAGCCGAAATGATGGGAAAATATGTGTGTAGTGGGAAGGAAGAATAAAGCATCAATAATATAATTTATTTTTAAAAGTATATATATTTTTTTTTAAAATAAAACAAGAAACGTGTGCAAAATTATCCATACTATCTATAATACAAATTTTACATTGATTTTAAATTGATCATTTTTCACAAAAATTAATATCAAATGTTTATTAATCTCTTCTGAAAGTCTCGATATAGGAATTTTTTGTCATTATATCAAAAACAAGTTTGAGACCAGTTTTGATTATGAAAATTTTTATGATACCAGAAGACTGGTAACAAAATCCATGTTTGAAAGGGAAATTCAATTTCATCAGTTAATATCGAAATGTGAAAGGTAGTGTAATCTCAGTTGAGTTGGATTAGATGTCTTTCATTGGATTGCAGCTTATATGCTTTCCAAAGGAACCACGTAATAATACGATAAAGGCCAATGAAATAGATACCTTTAAAAATTATTAGCTACAGAGAAAAAGCTTTGTATATAAAAATACCATACAGAAGTTTTAACTATACATTTTTTATTTTAACACATGATAACCGGAAAAATAAAAAATATTAGAATACAAGTTCACATTCGGTCTTTACAACAACAATAAATACATAACCACCTCGCAAACATGAACGATAGGAAAAAAAAGGCACTATAGATGCATTTTATAAAATTCAATGTAATAAATGCACAAAATCTACATTAGAGAAACATTCCAAGATCTAAAAAATATAATAAAACGATATATTTCAGATAGTAAAAATCCAAATGCTACTGCCTTAGGAATCCATTGCATAATTCGATGTTTATATTATGAAAAAATAAAACGAAGAAGCGAAGAGAATTTATGTTAAGCAAAATTTGTACAAGAAAACTCGGAAGACGGAGGAGTACTCTGAAACATCGGTGTGTTTTAAACCTATATAACAAAAATATGAAAAACGTTACGAAATAACACAAATTATGAGGAGAAGAACTTGATGTTTGTCGTGAAACAGAGAGGTATGTGATTTGAAATTGAATATGAAAACGATTTTGTTGGCGATTTTTCAAATATTTGTCCACAACATACATTAATTGCATGGAAGATTTCGTACTGAATATATAGCTTGTAATAATTGTGAATTTAATGATCAAAGCATGACATAAATATAAATTTAAAGTGTATCATATTAATTATTTATGATTGTATATACATCAATAAATGAGTGAACATAATCGAATTGTTTGGAAAGACAAGATAGTGAATATGAATTGTTAAAGGGTTTTGATGTTTGAAATTTTGTACTCAGTAAAATTATTTGAAATCCATACACAAACATTTGACAAACAATTTTAAATACATATATATTTGATGAAATAAAATTATATTCAACACGGATAATAATAATAAAAAAAACTTGAGTATGTATTATAGTAAAAATTATATGACCTTTAGATCCCTGAAGATAGAGGAGTACTCTGACGCGTCGGTTAAATCTATATAACAAAACTTATGAAAGACGTTGCTAACCGTAATTCTTATACTTACAGATTTATAATATTTGATAATAATAATTTCAACGATAGTTTTCTTCCCTGTTAGTATGGGTCACAATATCAGTCATTTTATCCTTATATTTATTAACAAGCTTTAAAGTTTATTTATCAACTTACTTGTGGTATTAAACTTGATTCTAGTGTCCTATACTTTAAAACTTATAAAAAATTTCAATAATACTAGGGCAGATTTGATGCTGAATCGGGGAATGTAGTATTTTTAAATTGTTTAAGACATAATTGTATAAACCAAGCTCTAATGTGTTTTAATATTTTACCTAAAGCCAAGATAAAAAATCAAAAAAAGTATATATAATGTAATGTATTTTAGAAATGTAGAGTGTGAAATTAAATAATAAAAGATTAATTAAATAAAAAATTAAAAAGATGACTTAATGAACGTTAATAATTACTTTAAAAAAGATTGAATATATACTTTAATCGAAGAGGGTGTGAGTTATTTTTCTGAACTAAATAATGTAATAATTAGAAAAAGTCTTTTAGATAAAAAAGTAATCTATGTGTGTTTCCTAGTTTATTATTTTTGTTTCCTTTTATTCTTTTCTGAATTAAGGTTGTTATCTCGTTTTGTTTTTTAGCCCGGATGAAAGCTTGAAATTCAGGTCGAAACGTCGACACAAATAAATAATTGTTACTTAGTTGTGTATCCTTACTGACCTCACATCGAATTTACGGTAAACTAAGATTTTTAATATCAACCTTATAGATCCTAATGAGGATATACTGAATTTTCTAATTGTGATTGACAAAGATATAAATCCAACTAATTATTCTTATAATTTAGATATTCACTTGTGATTGAGTGCAGTTGGTCGTTGGAAAATAGATATCGAAGGACCATGCATTTTGAATTTTGAATCAGCTAAGTCATCGTTTTACTACTTAGAATGAGGAAACCCATTTAAGTATAAATCCATTAGATGAAACGATATTTAATTCTAAATATAATAAAAGTAAAAGTAATGAAAGTAGGTAATCTTCTTATTATTGGCTAAGTATAAATACCTACATGACAGATGATTATTAATAGCGCGATAGACCGTGGAGGTCCAAGGTCTCGCGCGATATACTTAAGAAATACGTTTTCGTGACGCGGTTTTCATAGGCTGGGTTCGTCACTCACACGCCTATTTTTTGTGAGTGCCACCCATTGGCTTACGGAGCTCACAAATCGCCCTGGGGGAGGTGGGGGGCTGCGAGTGAGTATTGTATTAAATATATGCTTGAAAAACTCTCGGATAGGGCTGGGGACTCGAACTCGCAAGCAACTTACATTGTCCATTTTATCATTGTGTGAAACCGAACACATGCCCAGCCAGCATGTTGCGTAGGCACTTGGTCAAAAGATTTACGATTGTGTAAGTTAGCACAGTCCATAGACTTGCAACTTATTTGCAATGAATGATTAACATATAATTTCGTAATTTATAAATGTTTAGGAATCTTCTAACTTCTAACTATCGTTCTTGCATATATATGTATATATATATATATATATATATATGGCATATATATGTATATATATTTTTAAAAATAATTAATAAGTTTATAAAAAATATTTTTTGTTAGGGCTACTTCTTAATTTTAATAATAAAGTAAATCACTTTGCAATTATTTTTAATTATTTCAGAACTCTGTTATCTATTATTGTTTTAGTATGTATTACTTAATAAAATCATATTAACTATGATTCATGGGCATCTTAATTTATATAATTTTAAACAGAAATATAAAAATGTCTATAAATAAATATTTCGTAAAATATTAATTTATATATTGTACATATAAAATCGCAAGAAAAATGACCTCGGTTAATAAACATCTGCGGAGTTGTATGTTAGGAAATAGAGTTCAATATTTTTATTGATGGATGGGGATGAAATATTATCATTATGTGGTTTTATATTACAATTAGAAAAGCATAAGTGTTTTCCGTTGATTTTTGTGATTGAAACAACAAAGGATTTTAAACAAAATAGTTTTCTCAAAATGAAGCCCTGTTCACTGTAACATTAAAACGCAAAAAATTACGTTGAAAGGTAAAAGGATAGATTGATTCAATGGGATATGGGAATAGGTTTGGATGATTTTTTCTAAAATGGTTTATAAATAACAATAACCGTGAAAGCTAATGTCTCGGAAGTAAATTACAGTAATTACTAATATTTAAATGCATACAACCTTTCATTAAATCCTAAAATATAATACCTTCTAACTAATATATAATTTTTTTTTATTTTTTACATTCTTTTTATATTTTATATTTTGTGTGTTATAAAAGGTATTGAATATGACCAATATTATAATACATAAATGGCGAATCAGTATACATACATAAAATGGTACTCCTTTCAATGAATTAATTAAAAATTTCTTATAAAGCAACTCCTAGCAAGATACTAAGTACGGGAAAAAATAAGATCAGAATAAAAACTTAAGATAATAAAATATTTTTATGAAATATGACGTAATTAACATTACAATTGACTATAAATGCAGATGAAAGCAACTTGAAAATTGGATTATTGCCCGAAACGTTGCTAGTAAGAGAACGACATAACTGTTAATATAAAACAATGTTAGTTATTTTCCGAACTAATTAAATAAAATACAGATTTACTGAATGTATAAAAAAAAAATGGTGATACATGTGTACATATTATGATTGAGTATGATAATCCCTAGTCTATCTTTTATAATTGAAAAGAAATTATTATTTGTTTTATAAGATATTACAGAAATATAGTTACAATAAAATTTGGGGTTTACAGTTTAACAAGGCGTCAAAAAATAATTAAAACTTATAATACAAACATGGTTTTTGATCAATTAATATTAAATTCATATAATGGTTCTAATATTACTTGTTACAGTTAGTTTTATTTCAATTTTATAACTACCATCATTATTGTATTTCTTTATAATACATAAAATATAACATTATTCTCCATAAGTTAAAAATATCATTCATCAGGTTTCGATGTTGTTTATGAATAAAATGACTCATGTAATTATAAAAATTAAGAAGTAATATCATACATGTATCTCCTCTATCAATATTTTGTATAACTAAATATAATGATTGTAGTCCGTATATAACACAAGTACTATAACACTTATCGATCAAATAACATTATGCATTTTTAAAAAATACTTTTAATCATTCCAAAATTGTGGATACTACAACGGTCCAATTAAATTTTAAAATACTATAATTTTAAAGAAAACATGAAATACGAAAAAACCAAACTAAAATACAACTTATGATTGCACAATAATAAAATAATTTATAGACTACTACAAAATACACAGCAAAATACAATATAATTTAGAATACTAGAAAAATAAAATTAATGATAGAATAATAAAGATAATAAATTATTAATAATCAAGTATATAATTTAATAAAAATAAGAATATGATACAACTAAAGGGTTAGCTTTATCCACAATTTACAGCTTTATTTCTGAAATTAGGACTATTTTAATATTTTGTTTTTGTTTAGTACACATCAGAGCAATAAGTCGGTCTAAAGGTATGTTGATAAATGTCTATTACTACAAAAACTAGGTCCTTAAAGAATTAAAACTGAAAATTGTTTGATAATTAATTTTATCATTATTAATACGGTTAGATTAAGAACTGACTAAATAAACTAGTTGAATCACACTTAAACGTTCCTTTTTTTTGTTAGTTCTTAATAATTAATTTAGAATTTAATGTACCGATATTATATAAATATTTAAGCATATAACTAGATACAATATTTTTTCTTAATGGATTAATTTTATAATTATAAAAAATAAGTAGGAATTATGTTTTGTATTTACTGTTTTAATATTTTAGTATAAAACAACTTTCATCTATACAATTGTATTACCACCAAACATTTACACAACAACATTATTGACTGTGTGCGAAGAATATAATGCATTTCAGTACATAAATATACAATACATAATAGTGGAAATTATTTACGAATAATGTAAAATATTGAAACATGTTATCACTGCTACAATACTAATCGATTAATGAATAAAATAATATATTATATTGTCCTTCAATGTTGAACTAGTTCTATCCTTCATTATGATTCGTAATATAATGGCTTGAATTCACTGTTACTGGATTCATGATAAAACAATTATTGTAACTAGTATAATAATACATACCATATATACAGTCGACTCTCGATAATTTGAAACTCAACTCCAGAATATAAAGTTTGAATTACCGAAAGTTAAAAATTAAAATAAAATATAGTTTAATTAAAATTACGTGTGAATAAAACGTGATATTGGTTTTAAAGCATACACAATGATAAAAAGATACATCATACAAATATGAAAAACATAAAAATAAAATGGGACTTATGAAAAATTTTTTGATTTTCTTTTTGAGAGAGCAACTTCAACCTAGCATTTTCAAGTGAATTCTCGATGGTAACGAGGGCTATGAATAAGTCATCCATTGAATATGTTCTATGAATAAAGAGATATGAATTTGGCAGGAACAATATATTCGGAGTTGGTGATTGTTTTTAGTTATCTTCTACGTTCTCTTCCTGACAGGCCAACAGTTCAGTATCCAACATGAAAGAAACCCACGAAGTCTAACCCGACATAGTAAGGTAGAAGTTTCTATCCTGAGTGTTGATTTTCGCGACTTTGATGGATGTTTTGAATTTTCTGTTTGTTCGAGAAATACGAACTTCCTGAAGCAGTTGTGAAGGGAGATCGGAGACATCTGTTCTTTCTAGATCTCATTTCAACTTCCCAGATTGAAAAAACAAGGTTTGAATTTAACAAAATTCATAAAAAGATAACCAAAAGAAGACTGCAAAATCATTGACTTCATTTAGAACATAGCCTAACACACTCACGTGCACTTTTCGTACATGTATGCTGAAAGATGGAGGAGTCCTGATTTCAAATTACAAAGTGTCGGCAAATATTATGCCACCTACAACTTCAGATCACTGATGGAACCTAAAAAACATTGATTCTTTTTTTCAATTTAGAAATTATTTTTTGAGAAATCGGAAAAAGAATTCAAAATTATGGAAAGTCGACTATATCTGTGAAAATTAGATCAATTTTTTAAGAAGGATCAGTTTTAAAAACATAGAAATTAACAGTATTTATCAATTAACTTAAGTTTAAATGCAATCATAGGACCGTGAATCATTACAATAACATTTTTTGGGGAATATTTTTATAAATAACTGAGTACCATAACACATTTATCCAGTTCAACATCCCTCCCTATGTGGGTGCTATTGTGCTAATCACAATGCCTGTCTTCCGATCCTTCTAGAACCAAGAATCCTTCTGGATTTGACCCGAAATCATGAGACTCATTTTTGCTAATTCTGTTATCATATCCAAGCTCCTTAGCCAGTGTAACTTTTACCAAGTGAAAGGATCTTTCCACGATATCGATGTCATCAGGATAGGCCGGGATCGAAACAGTCCGTTTGTAGATAGATTCTACTGTTTTCATATCGGATTATAACATTACTTTCTTCAGTACAAGACAGAAACAAAAAAGGCAATACGCTACATAACACATCTTATAGAAACGAACGCCTAGATGAATTTTCCCTGGGTATACACCGAGTGGCCAGTTGTACAACACAGCTTTCTTAAGATTCCGAGTTCTTCCATAGCCTTGTATAAAGCCATTCTATTCCTGTTATCATAATCTGCATTGAAATCTACAAACAGGGGTATCCCTTTACCGATATCCATTGCATTTCGCATGGATTTGCCTTAGAGAGAATATTTCGCCGGAGGTGGATTTTTCTAACCGAAAGCATTCCCCCAAATTGGGATTTTCGTTTGCTTTCATGGGATTTTTTTTTCTTCTTTAAGCCCCTTTGGGTTGATTTTTTTTTTAAACAGGTAGCACCACATAGTTTTTTAAGAGTTCAGTACAAAATATTAAAAAAAAAAAATTATACATAAAAATAAAGGCTATTTTTGTTGATGGTTTTACACATCTTACACAAATCCTTGTTTTTTTTTAAAAGGAAAATATCACATCTTGGTTGTATCATGAAAAGTGCCGGTTTTCCAAGATATGGT
>NW_027108463.1:366833-367965 GCF_000696795.3 Halyomorpha halys
AAATCGGGATTCCCACAATATAAAACTTCAATCATCTCTAATCTCCACAAGCGCTTTACTGACAAAAAAGAACCGCGCATTTTTCTTCTAAAATGGAGATCTACCGCAGTGTTTTCTAAAGCTATAGACAATAAATTTAATCATTTCCCCACCCAAATGTCTTTAGTGTAAAAAAAATGTCATTCATTTCTTAATTTCAAAAAATACCTCTTTAACATTGAAATTAGGGAAACTATTTTCAACATTGATTCTAAGCAATCTGAAATGTGCACCCTAATTAACCATTTAACCTCAAGAAGTTGAAGTGAAGAAAAAATTTTACAACTCAACAATTGTATCAAATTTGTTTTCTCTCAACACCACTATCATCAAAAAATCAGTGTAGAAGAACAGGTGTACGGGTGGCTTTAGTGGCTAAGAATCATAAACTATGACTAGGTATAGGTTTGGTCCAGCATTCTTGAAAATTTCTCCTACCCTCATAAAAAAATAAATAAAAGTTTCAGAATTTTCCGAGACAGGCCAGGGAATTTTCTGAAAAGCCTTGTGCCAATGCATGGAGTCAGAGAATCGATCCTAAAAAAGTAAAGTCACTGTAGCAAGATGAGGTGAGAAGGTTATCCGAGGTTAGCAGAGGTGTAAATCATCCCCAATTTTGTCTGAACCGCTTCATCAGGTTCTCAGGCTTACTAAGGTTGAGACCTATGAAAATTCAGTCTTTATTGCGATTTTTAGAGAGCAAGAAATCTTCTGCTAAGAACGACACAATTTCTTAAAAATTTTAATTGCTGTTACATATTTCTTCGGTTTGAAATGTAAATATTTTTATTTTTGATAAATAAGGAAATTATAGAAATTTTAAGAAAAATATTAAGATAAGAATTTTTTTTTAAACAGGTAGCACCACATAGTTTTTTAAGAGTTCAGTACAAAATATTAAAAAAAAAAAAAAATTATACTTAAAAATAAAGGCTATTTTTGTTGATTGGTTTTACACATCTTACACAAATCCTTGTTTTTTTTTTAAAAGGAAAATCTCACATCTTGGTTGTATCATGAAAAGTGCCGGTTTTCCAAGATATGGTCATTTTCTGGAAAAGGCCATAGCTAGGCACAAATCTGATCTTGAGGA
>NW_027108463.1:369465-370475 GCF_000696795.3 Halyomorpha halys
TTATTTATATATGAATTTATTATTGATTATTTACTTGATACTATCCAATATTTTTATTGTGTGGAATGTATTGAAAGTTTGTAGAAATCATGTTTTTTTATTCCCAAAATACTTGGTATTGTAATTCTAACTCCCCCCCTTTTTTTATTCATTTCTCAACGATGAGTGATCACTTCACATAGGTTCATTAGAAACCTAAGAGAAAATGTACATACGAAAAAAAATTCAGTTTTTATGAATGTAATAAAAAATAAAAAATTTGGTCGATATTGTACCGAAATAACCATTATTTTTCATACGCAGGTATGTAAAAGTAAACTGTTATTCCAACAACAGTTTTACCTAGATCAGAACCATTATAATGATAATTATCAGGAGAGTAACTTGCAATCGGTCGGAGAATATCAAAAGCGATCAATAGTACAACTGGGGTAAGCATTGAAGGCGAAGGAACAAAGTATTAGTCGAGTACAGCACTGGTCCTTTAGTCGCGTGAGGGGTACGGCTATTGCTGGGAGGGGAAGCCATCCATAAAATACGTGTAGGTTGGAGGGCTTAGTAATTAGAGGGAGGTGGAACACGGGGAGTCCGAACCCCACCTCCCCGACCTCCCACATCCGCACATCTGCCCCGGTCAACGTCTCTCATCTGCCGGATATTGGGCTCTAGGAGTCACTGGACCGAGCCCTCGGATCAGTGGAGACATCCGGGGTGTCACTACTACGGTCAATTGGCTCTTTCGGAGCAGGGATGAGTTTAATCCATCTCATTTGGATTGAAAATATAGGAATTAGAAGAAAAAAAGATAATTCCAAGAAGTAAATTTGATGATAGGCCACCCATGGATCTTAGTAATTGCTGATGCTTACAAAATATATATTCTTGTCCAATAAAACAAAAAAAAAAATACTCAAACGTTACCGGATTGTCACTCCATAGCATGACAAAACAACACAATGCATTTATATAAATTGATGAATTTATTTTTTTTACAAAATAAAAGAACATAT
>NW_027108463.1:371818-373454 GCF_000696795.3 Halyomorpha halys
TAAAAAAATTATGGCTAAATATAAGAAAATTGATATAAAAAATAATATATATTGGTTATTGCGAGAAAATAATATTCTAAATGATTATTAAGAAAAAAATAAAATTACATCAAGTACATAAAAAAATGTAGAAAATTATAAACGAACATTAAAAGAATCGCCCAACATTATGGACATAATTAATAAAATAAACATTTAATAGTTGCCATAGTAAGATAGTGATGATGTAACAATATTTAGACAGGGTGCAGTGGAGTTAAAGAACTGGGAAAGAAATATAAAATACTGCAGAGGTATGTGGTGTAGTATAAAGTAATATTTAATAGCTGAACACTTTCAAATATTGTGATTTAAAATTTTTAAAAAAATATTACAAATGTATCCATTATAATGACAATAATTTTTAATTTCGTGAAATACGATATATTAACTATTAGAGGAGCAGTCTGCCACTGAATAATTTAAAAAATGAATTGTTTAAATGTTTTTTTTAAAATTAAGTATTTAATTATGCTTCCAGATTAAATGTTACCAAAACTATACCAGCTAATCTATAATAAAATGATACAAAATTAACACAGCTAAAAATTTAATAAACCGGGCGCGAAAATTAACATTCCCTAAATACCAAAAGAACAATAGAAAACAAAGTTGTAGATCTCTTCCTAACAAATGGGTACCCACATAAACTAGTCTGTCAATTATTAAAGCAAACACAAACATTGACATAACCACAACTCCATGAAACCAACAGCAAAAGATACTACACAATCCCATATATACCCAAACTTTCAGAGAGAATATAAAAAAAACCCTAAAGAATAAAAAAAAAAAAAAAAAATACGCAATAGCATACAAAACACGGCCACTTTATCTAAAGTTTACACCAATACAAAAGATAAGGATAAAATAGAACTACAATCTAATATAGTGCATGAAATCCCCTGTGAAGAAAACTGTGGGAAACCCTACTTTGGAACTTCACAACAGTATCTAAAAGGAAGGGTGTATCAACACAAATATAGTGTATCTCTATAACAAACCTGACCAAACAGCTCACTACACATTTTAGAGAAACAGGTCATAATTTAAAATTTCATGCACCAATAACATCGGGAAAAACAACTTTGAAAAAGCTAAATTTAATAGAAATGATCACAATAGAAAAACATAAAAATCAAGCCAATCAGATGTAAAAAATTAAAAGTCATGTTATTCTAACCTAATAAAAACAGAAATAACGACATAAAATAGAAACAGACAAAATATCAACAACAGACAGAGAACTAAACCAAAAAAAAAACGGTAAATCCTAAACACAAATTATCTTCATTTCAAAACCGTTTCAGTCCTTCCCCAAATCTGAACATGGTAGCATCACAATGTAAAACACACTCCAGTTGAAAATTTTAAGTAATATTTGTATTAAACCATATTTTGATTGCAATATTTATTATTGAGAAATTGCACTGATCATATGCTTGTAGTTTTGTGGCAATTATTTGAAGAGAGTATATGTTCTAAATACTGTGTTTTTCTCATTGTAGGGCTTTACTATGCAAACAAAGTCGCGAAGCGTCGCCAAATGATGTATTTTTACAAAGTTGTATTACTGATTGATCCTCAAGACCCACAA
>NW_027108463.1:374003-385712 GCF_000696795.3 Halyomorpha halys
TTATAATACTGATAGATTTTAAACTAAAAAATATACTTTTCATAAACTAAAATTAACACATGAACTATGTAAAAACTAAAAGAATTTGTCTCTCCGTTCTTCTTAATAAAACTTAGAAACACTAACGATAAAACTTTTGCATACAAAAAAAAAAAAAAAATTTACATAGATGAGAAAACTCCAGCTCCTATTGATTATTTATTATGGGGAACTTGAGTTGTTCTATGTGGACCGTCCTTCGTTTTTTTTTGGCTCTTTATAACTCTCTATTGTTACTATGTTATGCTCTCTAATTGTAATCACCCTGAATGGCCCCTCATGCCTTTGCGGCTCCTTACCCCTGTTAGAGCTCACTCTACGGTAAGCCACTGTCGCTATACCAATTTTCCCCACAATGTCACGTACACCCTCGTTATGTCGCGCCACGCGTTTGGCTTTCTCCTTTTCGATTTTCTCCTTCACCTTGTCCCACGTTTTCCTCAGTGCCATCCCCTTACCGACGATCTCCTCTCCGTCGATCACCGTGTTTGCGCCCTCTAAGTCCGAACAGAATTTTGAATAGAGCGAATCCCGTTACAGTATGTACGGAGTGGTTATAGGCTGTTATAGCTCTTATCATAGCCTCGTCTGGTTCCAGGCCCTTATCTAGCTGGTACATCCGCCAGTGATCGCTTAACGTACCGTGTAGCCTCTCTATACCCCCTCCCTCCCTGTTCTTAGGGTGTCCTGGTGTGTTTAGATGCCACCTTACCTCCAAAGCCTTCATTTCTTCCCTGACGCTGGCGTTATCGAGCTCCGTTCCCGCATTAGACGATATCCTTTCCGATACTCCATAGAACTGGAACCATGAACGCAGCGCTCCCGATATCACCTCGGCCGATCTTTCTCGAATCTGATGTGCCTTGGCATCTTTGCTAAAGAGGTCAATCACTGTAACCCTCTTGTAGCCCCGAGTGTCGATTTGTAATTCTACTAACGGTGTGTCCACAGTCGGTGTCTCCGCTTGTGTCCCCTTGGGTGGATGTCGGTCGTATTTGGTTCTGAGGCTCACCTCACTGTTCCCGATTATCTCCTGAATCGTTTTCCGCATATTCCACCAGAAATATTTCCATCGCAGGGCTTGGTCTGTCTCATTCAAGCCCCGGTGATTGGTCTTCCCCTGGTGGTATGCCAAGGTGACCTCCCTCTGTTGATCACCGTCCTGAACAGCAGAATTAAACAAATTAAAAACGAAGTTCTCAACGGAGGAGTTTTGTCTCCAACTTCCTCATATTAGTTAACAAAGTTGTGATTGGGCTCCAGAACAATGTTAGCGCCTCAATGTGATGATGTATGCTGATGATATAACCCTTTGCTGTAATACTATGTCAATTACAGCTCCTAAATACCAGTTACACTTCATGCCCTCTTATTATAGACAGAAAAATCGGGAACGAAGATATATACAGGGAGAACTAAGCACACCATCTCCATCCAATCAAAAAATACCATTGAAGGTTGCATAAAAATACAAAGTCCACTCAAAAAAACTAGCTGAAAATAAGCTGAACTTCAGTTAGAAGAAATTGAAATATTAATAGATCTTAAGAAGCCTCGGACATCAAAAGGTCTCCACGATATCTACGAACAAGTTACGCTGCAGTGGATCCCTCGGTACTGTGGAATAACTTTGAATGAACTGAGTAATAAACTTTCGAAGGAGGGCTCCTAATTACCCCAAATCTCCACCTTATCTCAACTGGAAAAAGCTAAATCCATTAATAAAGTAGCGGTTCAGCAGAGGTAGAATAATCAGCATTGAGACTTGTAATGCAGAGATCCATACTTCTCACTTTCAAGGAGGTTTCGATTTTCCGACTAAGAACTGGACATAACCGGTTCAACACTCACCTCAACGAAAAATTCTAATTGGTCTAACTCCTTTGTTTGAATGAGGACGAGACAAGGAAACTGCGGAAAACAATCTCCAAAAATGCGTACTCTTGGAGGAAATGAGGCAGAGATTGCAAGAACCGACTGACTTGGCGACCAAGCAGTTGGACGACCTGGGGGATCTCAAGAGAAACGCCAACTTTATTCTCATTCCCGTACTTGGTTATATGAATGGAAAGAACAATGACATGACATTATTTATTCGCGATGGTTAGCTTTTGGAGTGTACTAAGAATTACACTCGATACATTTATAATTTACGATAATTTGAAGATACGAGTATTAGACCTGTTGGTGATCAACGACTCAATTAATATCTGGATGTTACAATCAAATATTAATTTCAGGTGTTAAAAAAATATATATAAACATCAACCCTGGTCGATATTTAATATTTATACAAATTTGTTTTATTATTATCATTTCTTTTCTTTCGGATTAAGAATCGAGAAAAAAAAATAGCTAAAAGAAAAAAGAAAAAAAAAATCATTAGTTTTTAACTTTTAGGGAATATTTTATCGCAGTAGAAAAGTTGGGATCAGTTGCGATTAAAATAAAATATAAAAAAGTATATTTCCAATTAATTTTAATATGAATTTAATAATTGAAATAAATAAAAATTTAGACCAAAATAAAATTTGAATTAAAATAATAATAAGCCTGACCTGAGTGTGTGGAAGATTATAAATAGTTTATTTATCTAATAGTGGATAGTGTAGTTTTAATCGAAAATTAAAGTTTTAAAAATTAATGAAGTTCTAAAAAAAATAGATAAGTAGACATAAGCTTGGGTAAGCTTATTAATAATTAATTTTATTTTCTATTAATTAACTTTTTCATAGGGTGATTTTGATGACCTGGGCAAAATAGCCTGTAAAACATTTTTTTTTTAAATTTTGAAGTGAGGTGTGAACTTATATTTAAGGTATGGTATATTATTAGTAATAATTTTGATTTTAAAATTGTTACAAATGAATACCTAATAAGCTGTTAAATGTTTAGATTGTCCTTGAGGATGGCCGAATTGGCCGAAACGTTGGACTATTGATAGAATAAAGAAAGTTGAGACTTAGTAAGGATACCATTTGATTTATTTAATAGATAAATACCAGTCTCAAGAACTTGAATAAATTATATAAAAAAGTATATTATTAGCAAATAAATGCCGACATTTGGGACCATTTTGTATAATTTCTTTAGCGCTTTAAAGGAAACATTAACATGGGACAATTATTTCAATTCTCATTTTGATCCTTTTTATTAACATAATTTATTTTTCTCCTACGTTTCGCTCCTTCGACCATTGTCAAGGGAACCTTACTTTGATGTAATAAATACGATTAATTATAAGTACAATAATTAATTATAGTGATTAATATAAATATATAATTAATTAGTTAATCGAGTTGGAAATAATAGCAAATAAATAAAGGTTTTAAAATTTGATATCTCAAATCAAAGTCTCCTGGTCAATGACAGAATGACAAATGTTGAATCTTGTACGTTTTTTTTTTTTTTATTTAATAATTTTATAATAAATATAAATTTATAATTTTTAAATTGATAACCTCACCTTAATTTTAAAAAATAACAATGAGAAGATAGTTGACTGTGGATAATATACATGAAAAGAATTAGATTGGGGGGTGCGGTTAGAAAGTAACACCAATAAGTTTTAAAAACTTCAGGGGTACTCGTAGGAAATCGGAAATCTAAGTGGTTAAGTTCACTTAGATTTCCAATTTCCTACTAGTAGAACTTTTTGACCAGTTATAGTGACGGAAACCCGAGGAGTGGAGGGGAAGGGGTTATGTTTATTTATTAATATAATTATTTCGACATCACCACCTGGTTTTGCTCTAACGGTTTTACCCTTGGATTAGACAAGCCTGTTTCATGCACATGATGATTAAATAACCAATAGCGTCTGTTAACTTATTAACATCAGACATTCATATGGTAAACAAAAGAACCAATTACTATTAAAAAAAAACTGACTTTAACTAAATAAGGATATTCATTCATCCATTCCTCTTTGTTTCAGTAATTATTATCGGAAACAGATTGCAGCAAACAAAAGTTAGACAGACGTAATTAAATTCAATGGCGACACAGACTATAAAAGTCAGTATTTTTTTTTGTTTATTTATATTATACCATAAAATGAGAAATAACCTAATAAATTAAGCAAATAATCTTTTTCTGTTTGTATATAAATCCAATTATAAAGTAGGTATTATTATCATTTCATGTTCCATCTCCTTTAATGAGTAACAATGTTTGTGTTGTGAACTTACTTGCACGGGTATGGAGTTGCATTAATTAGCTGAAATATAAAAATTCCTTTGGTCAACCCCTACCATCGCCCACACCACTAAAGATACCGACTTTCAATAACCATGGTGCACGAAGGAAGGCTACTATCACACCTGTGGTCTGCGCTGGGTAACTATAGCTGCGATGGGAAGTATATGGATGCCAAGCTTTCTAGCCATTCTAGTATATTGTCATCGACAGTTATGTGTCGATGACAATATGCAAGATGCCTTTACTCTTCTTGACACTGTTTTCCAGATTTGACAGAGTGATGGCATGCTGCTTAAATAGCTCAACAACAACCATGCTGCTTTCTTCAACAGTCAGCTCTGCTGGTTTAACGACTATGGCCCCCTTCCTGTTTCTGATATACGGTGGGAGTCGAGAGTTATCTACAGAGTAGTATCGATTCTAACCATGGTAGGGGATCATCAAGTGGCACGCCACAGAAATTAAAATGGACCCCCCTTCCATTTGCAGAATTCTAACCGGCGCTGCTATTTTCAAGAGCCAGTTAAATTTAGCGCACTACTTGGCCCACTAGTTTAACCTCGAAGGCTGGTTTTCGTAGGATAATGAACTCCTTTTATCACTCCTTGCCTAGCTTTCTTATACAGGATTTTAACATCCCTCTGCTCATAAACCTTTTCTAAAGTGTCACTAAAAAAACTTTTAAAAACAAATAATAAAAAAGCTAATCACTAATCCTAGTTTATCTTCCTTGCTAATTCTCTATCCAGGGAAAAAGGAGATACAAAATGACGTTAAGCTGCCATCAAAGAGTGGAGCTGATTAATTCATCTGCAACCAACTGTTCGAATTAGAGTCTCAGCACATTAGGAGTCTATCCAGATCTTTCCAATACATCACCTCATTTAATCACATTCACAAACCATTTTAATTGAAGATCACGGTTGGATGTTCCAAACTGCCCTCTCTTCTTTCTTAATTGGATAAAACTGAGGTTACTTCTATTATAGACCTATTTGTCTGACATATTTCTTAATGAAGGTACTTGAGAACGTTACAGACAGACATATTAGCGAACCTACGCTGGTAAAGAGACCACTACACAACGCACAATTTGCCAATCAAGCTAGCAAATCCTGTGAGGATGCCCTACACCACTTGGTGTCTAGGATTGAAAAGAGCTTGGCTTTAAGGAGATTATGACTGGTATCTTTATTGACATTGAAGGTGCCTTTGACCGCACCCTTTATAGAACCATGGCAAGAGCCATGGAAATTAAAGGGGTGGGTTAGCTTTCTGCCAAATGGATTAACGCAATGTTGGAAGGAAGATTGCTCACATCAGAGCTAGGACAAACTAAGATGTGGATGAAGCCTGTTGGTGGCTGTCTGCAGGGTGGTGTAGTATATCCTCTTCTGTGGTGCACACAGGGATATGCCGACGATATCACTGTGCAGATAGGAGGCACATGTCTAGAGACTATCTCAGGACTGCTTCAAATATCGGTAAACCTTATGAATGGATGGTGCCAGGAATATGGTCTTGGTATCAATCCTCAAAAGGCCAGCCTTTGTAATCTCACTAACAGACGGAATATAGCTATTAGATCACCGTATCGTAATGGTGGACGATTGGAATTCTGCAATGACGTAAAACATCTTGGCGTTACTCTTGATAGTAAACTAAAGTGGCAAATTCATGCTGAAAGGACCAGTATAAAGGCACTGAGGTGTTTCTGGACATGCAAAAGAGCCGTAGGTAAATCTCCTGGTCTTAAGCCAATTGTTTACCAATTGGTTGTACATGGAAGCAATAAGATTCATTTTCCTATACGCTGGTATCGTATGGCGGCATAAGGCTATGACCAGCAAATATCGGGCCTGGCTTGGGAAACTTCAGTGACTGGCGCCATGAGCATCGCTCCCTCCAGGGCGATGAAGTTCTTCAGAATATAACCCCGCTGCATATAGAGATTGAGGATTGCAAAATTAGGGACGAACTCCCATTCCCTACTAACCTATGAGGGCCATAGAAGCCTGTTCAGGAGAATCAATGAAGACGGGATGCTGGCTATGCACTCTGATCTTCAGGTTGAAGAAGTATAGGGACACTTATTATAGTGTTAAGATTGAAGGGGCTACCCAACACAAACCGTGTAACGGGGTAAACTGTTATACAGACGGATCATAAATGGAACAAGGATCTGGAGCAGGAATATGGAGGATAGACAGGCCTAATCAAGGCATCTCCATTTCGCTAGGGAAGCACACCACAATATTTCAGGCTGACGGGTTTGCAATTAATGTCTGTGCCCAGAATCTAATAAAAGAGGACACGAGGGAAAGGCTAATCAGCAATTTTACGGATAGTGGATTAGTACGGATTAACAACATCCTCCTTGAGAATGAGGCCAAGGGGCATTGCTCCAGCCAGAACTTGTACCACCTCACGCGAAACCATTCTGCTGGTCTTCTTTGGCTCTTAATATCTCTGAAGTGTACTCAGGCCATATGGATCTTCAGGATATTGTGAATCCTTGTTAAATCATTATCTTTTATTTCTATGTTAGCCAATTTAAGCGCAAGGCTTTCTGTCCAAACTCGCCCTTTAGCGTCGTCGTTGGATGGTGGTCTATCTCCTTTTCTAATTTTGCGTAAAATTCTGACTATATATTAAATATTAAGAGATATAATAACAAGGTATAATAAACAATTTTTTTTCCCTACAGTTTCCTTTTACTATCAATTTCGGTATGTACAACAAATACAAATGTTTCAATTCATTCCTATTTTTCTTTCTCATTTCTGCTCCTCCAATTTCACCATTTCACAATTTTTCAAATTCACCCGATCAACAAATTTGCTCTCCGGAATTCACCCTCCTAGATCCTCTTAAGTGACCCGCTAAACAAATTCAATATTAGACGGCAATGTGAGATCAGACCATGATTCATAGTCACAGCAGTAGATCAGTTTATCAAAAACAAACAAATAGATACATTTTACGAGAATAAGACTAACACATTGATTCAAAGGAAAATATAATAAAAAACCGGTTACAGGAAACACTTGAATGGATAAATAAGTTAAAAAAAAAATAGTACTAATAAAATAAAATAAGTTAATGAATAAATACGTTAAAACACACAAATAGAGAGGTCAACATATTAAAATAAATAAATAAAACAAAGAATAATCTCCAAGCTGTTTCCCATGCAGGTGATGGTGTATGATCCCCAGGGAGTCCAAAATAATATTTTCCACCAAGATCGCAATATCACCGATGCTAACACCTAGGTCTTCTAAGAAGCACCTTGTTCTATCTGGTATTGTTCCGCGAGATCCAAACCAGAGGCCTCTCATTGTGAACTCTCTCTCTCCGAAGGTCTCGCGGAATTTTTCCTTTAGGAAAGGGACGCATTTTTCCTATATTTTCTTTTTTTCCCATTTCACTCCACCTTCCTGTCCGAGGTCATTACTTTCAAATTTTACCGTCTGATCCAAGACAAGAGCCGTGTCTCCGACTTTTGTAAACGCGACAATATCGGCATATCTTACGGATCCGTCGGTGTCAATACAATAGACCTCCTCGAAGCAGGTGAAGTCTTTTCTTTCAAGGAACTTCATCAATTCTTCTTTGACCCTGTGTTGCCGGCGTGTTATAAGGAGGGAGTTGTTGGGGCATTTTCCCAGAACATGATCTGGTGTTTCAGACTCTCTGCCACATTTGCAACAGAGGGACCCAACTTCTCCTTGCTGTCCACTGGCTCATGGGACTCCACGCAGGGGTGCGTAGTAGTACTGATATTAAGTTTCAGGGCATTCGCCCATCCTGACCACGAGAGTACCTGCACCTGCTTGTCACATACATATCAATTTGCTTTCGGGGTCTCTTTGAAATGGCGAACATCGATACCCTGCCATTTGCAACTGGCCCATTCTTCGAAACCCTTCTCACGTAACGACTGTCTTAGAGCTCTCACACTTTGGTTGCCCCTACCGACCCCAAGTCTATCAGCACATACCGCGATTTTGGCTTCGTAACTGAATATAGATTGGAGTAGAGCATCCAAGCTGTAGTGAAGCTTCCCATTGACAGCGGATCAGACCCAGTCCTCGATATCTCCTAGGTGCGTGCAGCATCGCCGACGAGGTGGCTAGATACTCCTGCGGATATTGGTATCAATGCCCTTCAATACCGCAGGACGTATCTTTGTAAGGGGAGCAGTCTGGAGAGGGTAAACAAGGCCCGGGAACAAGTACTGGTTGACAAAGTTGATCTTTTGTTCCGGTTTGAGGAGGCATGAGCTCACCAACTTATCCAGGTTATTATTTAACTTTGTCACCACCTCTTCTCCAAATACTAGCTCTCCTGAGAATGTACATCCAAGATATTTGATGGTGTCCTCGGCTTTTGCCGTTTGGACGACCTCTGTATTCTCAAGGGTCAGATCTCTTCCTTATTATAGTTTATTTTTAAGATAAAAATCAAAACGAACTTTCAAAAATTTAAGAGGGTTAGTGGAAAGTGTGGTTAACATGGAAAACATTGAACACAATCCCTAGATAACGAAGAAAATCCCTACAGTAACGTATCTACAAAAGTTTTTTAAAAATTTGAACGTAAAAAAAATATACAATTAAAAAATCAAGCAACACATTATTATTTTAAAATTAAAAATACCTTTTCTTTTTATTTCACAAGAATAAATACACGGGTTCAGCCGAACTGGTCGCGGTACACCACTGAGTACATCATTTCATGAATATTTAGAAAACACATACCTGAAACAGAAAAAAATTATAAATAAATAAATTATTTCGAATGAAAAACAAAACAAAACAATGCAAACCTAATAGGTTAAATATAAACTACTTTATTTTATTTGCATACTAGAAGGATGATTCTGAGTGGCGGTCAAGTAAGGTACAAAAATAAAAGGACAACTATTTATTAGTGACTGAGGTTTCGGTGGAATCAAATGGAAGCTGAAAAAGTTGCATTTACCGAGTCCCACATTTTATCATAGTTATGGAAACACACTTAGGTGAAGACACTGCTCCAATGGCTGTTTTAACAAATCGAGACGATACGTTGCACAGTATACGCAAATACGACAGTGATTGTATACCTAATTAAAAAAAAGTTGTAGAAATGTCTATGAACAAAAGGAGAATAGCTCATTTAAAGTTTTTTTAAGACTGACCAAAAAACCACAACGGTCCCTCTTCTCTGCGTTGGTGTTCCTTAAGGTAGTATCCTCGGAAACATCCCCTACACAGTCTATACAGCTCACACCCCTACCGATCCTAATACTACAAGAGCCGGGAAGAAAAAAAGGCAGTTATCTCACCCCCATTTTTTATTACTTTAATGAAAACTATGTATGATTACTAGTCAAAATTGACGAGTCTGCCAAGTATAGGTAGGGGGAATACAAAATCTAATCCCATCACAACTCTCGAAGAATGGTGTAGAAATTGGAGAATTAAAATAAATTCCATTACAAGAAATCCCATTAAACTACCTTTAACCTTCGTCGTAAACCTACCGACTGCCCTACAGCATCCTTTAATAATGTTGCTCTTACCCCTGTCGAACAGATCCGCTACCTTGGACTACATCTTGACAAATGGCTGACTTGGAATACTCACACAAGACTGAAAAGACAGGAAACTGCACGTCGATTCTGACTGTTTCAACACTTACGGTATAAACCTCCAATCTATTACATACATGATCTACATGATTATAATAAGGCCTATATGGACATACGGAATTTAGTTTGGGGCTCCACTAAACCTTCGAACTCCTCTCGTACCCAATTTTTACAATCCAAAATCCTTCGAAAAATCCTAAATGGCCCTTAGTCACTAATAAAATCATTCATAAAAACCTTAATGTTCCATATGTAATTGATCTGGCCCGAACCAGATATCAATCCTTCCATTATTAAATCCCTAACTACTCAAACCTACTAGTTTCTAACATTGTTTCTTCTTTCATTCCTGACAATCCTCCTAGGCGCCTGAAAAGAAGATAGCTGTGAGACCTTAAAATGCAAACATCTTATTTCATTTTATTGAGTGCTATCAATGGGTAGTTTTTCTACAGGCCTGTATTATACTATTATGATCTTACACCAAAATTACTAGATGTATTATTGTGTACAGTTGTAAATGTCAATAAGTAAATAATAGATTAGCCTAATTAGATATAGACAAAACATGTTGCCTGCAGTGAGAACTACGACGCAAATAACACAATATATTCTTCGTCTACATTCTTTTCGTCCACAATTATATGCCGAGTCATCTACAGATCAAAAGTAAATATATTTGAATTTTTTTTAATGATTAAAACCTTCCGACTCATCTTAAGGAAGTGGGAAAGGTGAATTTTAAAATACAAGGAAAGCGAGAAACATTGAGTTTGTACCAAACATCTTGATTAGACCATAATTGTTGGATTCTACTGCAGTTATTGAAATTTACAAACAAAAAAAAAAATCACTAATATACAGTCTTTCAAGAAATGCAATAAACTGTGACTTGATTGTTTTATTTTTTACTTAAAGTCACACGTGACTTTTTTTCAAGTAATGATATGGATATAAGAACCCACCTAAGGAACCTGGATCGAATATCCTTGGAAGCTGAAATTCAATTCTTCAAGAGTTCCAGTCCGTCGCTCTGTCGCCTACGAAACTTCCTTGAAAGGATACGAAATTTTTCTCCGAAGGCAAAACCCTCCTTTCTTAACAAAGGTAACATTCTACACATTAAGAGAAAAAAAAATTGTTGATTGTCAACAGTTACAAAAGCTTCTCAAATTTCACTTGGTTCATCAATCTTAGATTCTTTTGAACTCGAAGGAATGTGATTTTCTACATTTTTTTTCGATTTTTCCTATAAAGGCTTTTGCATCTTTTGTTCAACTCAGTGAATCAATGATATATTAACTGATCATTAATATCATATAGGTTTTATCCTGATTGAATTAATCTAACAGGGCTCGAATGCTGAATTTTACAAAAATCTTCCAATTTTTAACTTTGTTTATTTTAAAAAAAGTTCTCAATTTCAGCAATAATAAACAATGGCTAAATGCAAAATAGTAAAGAATTTTTGAAAAACTAAAGGAGAAATAGAGAACTATGATTCGAGCGGGAAAAGGCGAAACTGCTTCGGCAATCTATTCAGATTGCATTACTACCTTATGTTTTGTTTAACTGTTGTATTTTCGGCAAGAACAAAATTTATATTCGCTATTTCCACCTCATAAAACTCAATAATTCGAATTTTTATACGACAATAAATTTAAAATGGTTGTTCATAATTTATTTTTGAATATCACGACCCAACTAATGCATCACAAACACTACAGGCTCACATAACATCTATTGAAGAATGGTGTAAAAACTGGAGAATCAAAATAAATCCTGAAAAATCCCACCAGATCACCTTTACTCTCCGTCGTAAACCTCTGCCC
>NW_027108463.1:386427-406580 GCF_000696795.3 Halyomorpha halys
AATAAATATGGTTTTGTTTATTTATGTTGTTCTTTGCTGACCGCACTCCCCGACAAACCTCTCCAATCATTAATTTACGGTCAACTATCTACACCTCAAAACTGATTCCTATTTAAAATCTTATTAATATTATCCGGAATAGAAAAACCTTTTTTCATTTTCTTTTTTTGCAGTATGTGTGAGCTACAATATTGACATAAATCTAATGGGAGTCAAAGAAAAAGTAAGATTGTTGAAAAATATTCATGCCATCTATTATATCATTCATTTTTTTCAAATCTCTGCATTCGAGATTTTAAACTAGGCACTCAATTTTGCATTTTAAGTGGTAAATAAAATTAGGGCTCGTTCATAATGTAAACAACAAACCGTAATTGCAACTGAGTGTTTTGAAAATGAACCTATGATTGTTATCGCGAATTTCATCATATGTTGTCATGTAGCAATGCTGCATTTTTTTATTTAATTCATTTCAACCATACAAATATGAAATTATATGCATTTATCGTGAATGAAAGAAATGAGCAAAATAAAATTTGGCTGATTGCATCAGAGTAACATTATTAGTAAAGATATTTGATAAACTGTTTAAAATATGCATGCATAAAAAAAAAAAAAATGCAATTCTTCATTGCAAAATGTATAAAAATCCGGCCCTGGTGCTAGTGAATGTTTCTTGATAAATGTTTAGCTAAGAGTCTTTTAGAATATTAAACAAAAATAATAAGTAAATTGATTTTATTTTTAATAAATTTTATAATACAAAAGGATAAAAAAATGAAAATATTTACAAAAATAAAAAAAGTAAATTACAAATTAATAATTTTATTTTATAAATTTAAGAAAATGATTTTTAGAAAGAATTTTAAGACGAGGTTTCTAAAATGAATATAGAATTTTTAAATTTTGTACAGGATATTGTGATTCGGAGCGTATGATGAAAGCATATTTATTGAATTATTTAACCGCAATGTTACTATTTAAAAAATGAATATGTTTAAATACAAATTTTTAAAAATATTTTTATAAATATATGGAATGTAGATGAAAGATATAGTTTCAATTACTTCTTAATCTATTTACAATAATATCTTATATAATACTTTTATAAAACGAACTTTAGAATGATGAATCATAATTAGCTAGGCAAAATTATAGAAGGAGGGTGATAACCAAATTTTATCATGAAACAAGGGGTGTAATTGCGAAACGAAATTCCATTAACGGCTGTAAACATGGCGTATACGCTGAACCAACATGGATCAAATTACATCTCCCGGAACAAGGCAACCAAAATGCAAACAGCACATGGAAGCACCATTAAAGAACAATTATACAAACATTTTATAAAATTTGAAATTCAACATCGACACTTATGCGATCAACAATGATCGGTACTTATACTTTGAAAGAAGAATATTCTTCCAACTATAAACAAGTGACCGTATATGTTTATTAATATTCGTATGAAAGATACTCCTTTATAAGAGTCGTTTTATGTTTAACAATAAAATTGCGAACCATCTTACGATATGACAGCCAACGATAAACATGAACAAAGATAAAATAAAAAAAGAAGTTTACTCACCATATTTTTGTGAAAACGATATTGTCAAGATGATGACAAAATATTCTTCAGTGTTTATCAATATTCATTCCACCAAACGCAGTCATGTAGCGTTATTTAGAAGAGTTTTAAACATGAAAACATCAAACAAATAAATAAAATATTGTTTGAAGGTTCAGCACAGGATCAATCGACATGGACTGCCGCTAAAGTTTAGTCTGATTTGAATCAGGATTTCTGTTATTTAATTATCAATTGTGTGTTATAATTTTTTTTCTGATGAAATTTACTTCAAATATATTAACATTTACCGTTGAAATTCTGCAGAAAATAAAAATATATCTGGTTAATGTGATGTAAGTACTATTATAACGGCATGATTAAGTCTTATGGAGTTTCCACCCCACTGGTAGGACTCCAAAAAAGTTTCTAGATTAGAAGTTATCGAAACAAACTTCTTTTCAAACGCCTAAGAGAATTATCAGGAATTGAAGAGTAGAAAAAGATAAAAATATGTGGGATTAGGGATGTAATTATAGAAGGATTTTGCTCCAATTTTGTATTACTTTAATGAAAACTACGTATAATAACTAGTAAAAATTATTAATTCATCCAACTATAGCTTATGGGAATACAAAATGGTGGGTGTTTTAAAATATTAAAAACAAATAATTTTTTATCGGGAGCTCCATGTCTTTAAAGCTACCAATAAAACTGCAAAAACTTAATAAAATAGTATAGTAATTTTTAAAAGAAGCATTTCAGGAAATATGTGCTGAAAAATCAGTAGTTTTGTGGAAAATCTTTATCTCAGGAACCAGGTGACGTACAGATATCTATAGCACTCCTATTAAATATACTATAAAGTAGTTTACGACATTCATCTTCGGAGGAGTAGTCATTTTTATTATATTTATCAAAATTAATTAACAAGATGATGACTTCTAGTTGTTAGGACAAAGCTTTTGGTATATTAAAAATTATATCTCCGGAACCATAAAACGTACAGATGTCAGCCAGCAATAAAATTAAAGATAGCTTAATGCACTATAAATAAGTTTATAACGTTATCTTAGTAGGGGTAGTAGATTTCAAATTCATGATATTTGATTATGAATAAGAATTTTACATATGAAATTTTGTCCGAATAACTAGAAATCAATTTATTTTACCAAATATCATGATAAATACTACTCCCATGAAGGTAAATGTCATAAATTACTTTATAGACCATTAAATTAGATTTAATTTGATTGCTAATAGAGATCTTTACGTCTCATGATACCTGAAATTTTTATGGAATGTACAGAAGCTTCTGTTCAACCTTTCGCTTTGAACAGCTATGATAAAGCCCTGCAAAGTGAGGCGAAACGTTGGACATTAAAATAGTCTTTTTTTGACCGCAACCCTGATCATTTTCTTATATTTAATAAAATACTTTTTACTAATTTGATATCAAGTACAGTAGTAGTATTATTGGTTTTATTATTTTAATTTAAGGGGAAAGAAATAGTTATAGTTTGCATTACCCTTGTCACTATAAAAAACCATTTGATCACTGACTTTTTATAACGATTATAAAATATGTGTACTGAATAAAAGAAACTAAGATGATAATTAATAATTATGGTAGTGACTGGAGAAGTTTGTCGAGAGGTGCGGTCAGCAAAGAACAACATAAATAAACAAAACAATATTTATGTTGTTCTTTACTGAACGCACCCCCCGACAAACTTCTCCAATCATTAATCTACGGTCAACTATCTACACCTCATTAATAATTATGGTAATTTCGAGGGAATAATAATCATGTCTAATAATTAACATTATCTAATTATCATTCATGATAGTAATACAATTAATTCGAATGAAAGGACGATGCCAGTTGTTGGTGAGTGGATTGTAGCTACTGTAAATAAGAATGGGGTCTATGCAACATCTGGCGGATGCAGTGTCCATAGCATCTTGTCCCAACGATCCTCTCTCAGTGACATGTGTTTGAAAATGGGTGAGATAAGGACCCGACGCCAATACTATCTCTCTCTGTCCCTTTATAAATATATTAATTCTTTCGTAAAAAGTAGGAGGGTGATCCGGAGAAGGGGCGGAGATATAAACTCTGTTAGAGAATTTAAGCAGCTGAAATTACTTCTTAAGTAAATTTTTCATTTTTATTTAAAAGAAAAATCATTTAACTTTGATAACAATTATTTCATAACTGTAAATGAAAATTACTTTGAATATTTAGTAGTTACCAAGTTTGAACTCATGAGTCTTTATAAAACTTTGATTTTTTTCTATTCTCAAAATATTTGCATTTATAAAATCATATTAATTAAAGTTTTTTTTTACTAACGTTTGTTTTAAGGAGGGGATATTAACTATGTTTGAGGATTACAGTAGCTGAAATTACTTCTAGAACAAATATCTAGAAAAAAAATAAATGATTACAATAAACTAATGATTATATATATACATAAACTATTTTTTTGATTTTCTTTTATATTTTATTCAAACATAAGAAAATTATTTCTTTAATGTAAAGGTGAATTACTAAATTTGCACACACGAGTGTTGATAAAGATTTAATTATTTCATTATATTTTATATATCATTGCTTTCATTTAAGGGACATGTCACGATTTTCGAGATATACTACCCTCCCAGAACAAGTATTGTGCAAGAATATTACGTTGAACTTTTCAAAACTCTAGGAAATTTCGTTATCAATGGAGGTGATTTTAATGCTAGAAACATTTTCTGCCATTTATCAATTTCAGGCAATTTTTAAATATTGCTTGGTTAAATTATATAAAGTCTCCTCTTCCCGTTTCAAGCAAATATTTCAAAAGTGAAATAGGATTGTCGCTCTCAGGGGGTATTAGTGGGGCGGGTCCGAGTAGGAAGAATTAATCATTAACCACAACTAAAAGTAAAAATATTTCTTATGGAAGATATGAAATTAAAGCAGGATATCTTTCTAGCGGCACCCCAACATTCTGGTCCACAGATAGTAATAAAATACCAGATCTAGTTACCTTTTTTGTGGTGAGAGGGATGTATATAGCTTTTATATCAATACTAAAAATAGTGAGGACCTTTTATCTGTTCATTTCTCAGTCTTTGTGGTAATAAACGACGAGGTCATTTCTCTACCAAGCCCAACGAGGCTGGGTATTAAGAGACTAACTGGACAATTAGCAAGTAGATATACCTACCTAAAGGAAACATCAAGTGATAGCTACTAGCTGGACGAACAAGTTAAAAGGTTTACCTATAACGTGCATGAAGCAGGATGGGAGAGCACATAATAGTCATATAGAAAGGAAAACAAAATAAAATCTTCCTCTCATCTGAAGCGGATAATTTTTTTAAAAAATATTTATTTATTGTTATTCACAACTGTAAATAATACATTTATTAAATCTGATCTCGGTTAAATTGGAGTGTTACAGGCGTGTAGAGAAACTATCCATTGGCAGCACTCTAATGACGTTTTACATTAGCAAGTCTCGTGACCATCTTCTTTTCAGGCGCCTCGGAGGATTGTCAGGAATGGAAGAGGATGCAAGGTTAGAAACTAGGGGGTTTGAGTGGTTAGAGTGCTCTGCGTTTTCCCCTTAATAAGTTAAGAATATGCTGTGGCAGGTTATTTTGTTTATTGTTATTGATTCGATTAGTCGATGTGTTGTCAATTATACTTGTTCTTATTGATGATGTGAGTTTTTCAATAGCTTCGTCAATGTCTTGTTTTATCTTCAGTATAATGTTTAAGTCTAGTTTAGTTTCCAGGTCACATTTAAATAATATTAATCTTAAGATCACATTAGTTTACATAATATTTCTTTATATTTAAATAAGTTTTGAACAGTCAATTTTTAGCTTTTGTATATTGTTCCCTTTTTGTTTTTTTAAGAGATTTTAATTTTTTTTCTTTTAAACAAATACAAATATCACAAAAAAAAAAATCCGACTTAGTATTTCTCAATAATATTCATTTAAGACGGAGTGGGGTAGTAAAGGATTATTTTATTGACAACAAACAACTTTCTTTCTGATCCTCACATAGAAGAATGAAGAGATTAAAAATAGTGCAAAATATAACAATGCAGTCAAATCTGAGACTTAGACCAGCCGAAGAAATCATTAAAAATACCAACTGAGATGATTTGGCCATGTTGCTAGAATGGCAGAAAACAAATTGGTAAGAGCTATGTATGAAACACTGGCGGAAGAGCAGAAACCAAGAAAAAGCATGGGTAGGTGTGATGCGAGAGGCACAGAAACAATTGAGATAAATGTCTGGCATAGGAGATCATTGGATCAGAGGATGTTTAAAAATAGTAACAAATAACTTCATTTTTATGTATTCCAGAAACGGAAATCGTAAATATTACGTAAATGCTTAGTATGCAAAATTATGCGATTGGGCAGGGTAAATATGTAAAGTACATGACTGGCATAAACAGAACATATATTTTAAAGTTCTCAGAAGATTCCGATTAACTTATAGCTTTTAAAAAATTATTATTCATTTCAATGTATTCTAAATAGCAAGAAAAACACAAAAATAGATAGGCACTTTTTCTGAATTCAGTTTTGATATATTTAGAAAGCCTCCGTCTTGTATTTAAATCCACATTTAAAAAAGAAATTACTAAAAGGTGTAAAATTTATTATTTGTTTACTCGCGCAATTTAACTGGTATATCTTTCATATTATTATTTTTGTATGACTACTTTACTGGTCATTTCTGATATACGGTGAGGGAGGGAGGTTATCTACTGGTAAACAGCCTACTTTAACCATTGTGGAGGATCAAGTCTTTATTTCTTTGAACCGCCACGAAATAAAAGTCGATTCTCAAGGCCAGATTCAAACCGGTCCTGCTGCCGTAACAAGGCAACCTAGCTTGATGTCTTAACTCCATCAAAAGCTCCCGCAACCACGTAGCATTGTTTAAGAGAAATTAAGTATTGATTGTTTGTTTATCTTTTAACTGGATATAAACGATTCTTGTTAATATCCCTATAACTAAATAAATAACCTTAGGTTCACATCAGAATTAAATTTTATTACAAATTTTCTCCAACTTAAGGAAGGAAAAAGAGGTTATGCTACAAGTTAACAACTTACTATTGCCAAAGTAGGAAGGCTGAGGTCTATTTCGTGGGTCTGTCACGAAATAAAAATCAACCCACCGGCGGCACTGCAAACACGAGATAGCTAAGTTTGGGCCTCAACTCGCTAGCCAACATCTTTTTTAAACTTTTGACTCCTATTAAGCCACTGTGACGTCCATTATTTGACCACACCCTTAGAAAGAATGCACGAGTAGATCATAGGTTTTAATGCATGATGAGGACTAGGTACAAATGAGAAAATGGACACAGTAAGTGCATTTTCACACCAATTACCACCCTGAAAAAGCTCAGTAATTTTAAGTGTAAATAAAATTTATCACCCTATGCCGGGGATTAAACTGAGTTTATTGAGCAATATGAACAGCGGTCTAACAACCCGTTTCCTGCGTATAATTAATAATAAATGGCATGATATTGGCTCACATGGTTTACATAGCTGTAGTAACATAATCACAAAAAAACGGAAAAAGATTATGACAATAATTTAAAAAAATGTAACGATAAGGCTTGGCAAATATGAATATGATTATCGATACCAACACCACAATCAACCGCTGCCTACTTAATCTCGTCAAAGATTTTACATTCTGCCATAAGACAGCCCTCGGTAATAGTTACCAGTCTGGCTGTCAACAGTTAACGGGAACGTTCAGTACTAATTATCTGCCTAATTATGACCTGTACTTCAAACCCAACCATTTTATAATTTATTTTAAATACATTAATACTATTACTTCTATAATTGTTAATATTACAGTACAGTATCATAAATGTAATAACTGAATCTTTCTTTGGGCCAAATATATCATATTTATACTCTCTTTACAATGTCAATAAGCCCCTTTCCCACCGAAAGGTAAGCGGTCACGCTCTGCATTAGTAAACAAAAGGAGGTAAATGATAGATATTTAGTACATATCTTGTTAAGATATAATGTTTGTATGTTTATAAGTTATTGAGGAAGAAGTGGTCTATATCCAATCTCAACCACTTGATTTTCCCAACCCGAATTAAATACCTCTCAGCACTCTAAGCACAAGGTTCAACCAACTTAATAATGGCTGATCATGACCGATGGTCGACAGTAAGCCAACCTCGGATACTTCACGCCGATTTCCAATTTTAGCCAGTTTGACTTGAAAAGCCTCCCCTTCTATTATTTTTAGTGTTATGACCTTCTTCGAGAGATTTTGACATGTCCAATATCGACCAAAACTTGTAAAGTCATAGTGATAAAAAAAAATTGCTCAAACTTTTCCGGGAATTTATGACATTTTAGCTCAAAAGTAATCGTTTGTGCTTTCCTCATAATCCACACTTGCACCTGAAAATTTAAAAATTAATCGTCAAATGATTGTTTCCACCGTTGAGGGATTTGCATTAGATTGTTAAACAAATGAGAAGTAAATTCTTGCCATGAATAGGAAGAGAGCGCCGCACAATTCATGGTTGTATATACATATACTTTATTAATTTTTAATATTACTAAATTTAATCGTTATAATAAATTAGGCAGAAAACCAGGATATCGCCTGAGGTCTTTATTATGAGAGGAAGTGGAAGGCGTTCGACAAGGGTTGCCTTGGAAACTCCTTCTGCTGGGCTTTCATCCGGCCTAAAGTCAAACAAGCCGACCTTAATAAAGGAAATTCTATACATGAGGCTCCTGGTGGGTACATGATCGAGCTTCCCAGTTCAGTACATCATGCACATTCACCAGAACAGTACTATCTCACATCACTAAATACACCCCCACACTAAAGGCAAAGCCACCACGTACACGGGAAGGTGTTCTATCCACTCCATCTATCTCTAGGTTAACCATCCATAGATAGTTGCTCAGGATGAGAAAACCAGTGAATTAGTAAGCTATGTATTAAAGCCCAAAGCTTGATTTATTATTAATTTAAGATTTTCTTACCAGTTGAGCTTTCTTTTTTTTAAACAAGACGTTTATTTTTATTTTTATAACTATAAGTTATTTCATCTTGTATTAATTAAAATTTATTTATTGATATTTACAACTGTATAAAAAATACAACAAGTAAATTTGATCATAATGACATCATATCATTATGTCATTATGATCAAATTTACTTGTTGTATTTTTTATACAGTTGTAAATATCAATAAATAAATTTACAACTGTAAATACAATAAATACAGCATGTAGAGAAACTACCTAGTAGTAGAACTCTAAAAACAGTTTACAATATAAGGTCACGAGGCCATCTTCTTTTCAGGCGCCTCGGAGGATTGCCAGGAATGGAACAGAAAGCAAGGTTAGAAACTAGTGGGTTTGGATGGATAGGGAGTTTATTATGGAAGGAATATTATCGGGTTCGGGCTAGATCGGAACATTTAGGTCTTTATGGTTTTATTAGTAACAAAATAAGAAGCATTGAGGATTTTACGAAGGATTTTGGATTGGATACGAGAGGAATTCGAAGGTTATATTTATTTTTTTAATCTTTTTTTTTTGTTCCCATTTATTTTATGAAATTAGTTATTTATTTAATTTTTGTTATCTCTCAGTGTATCTTAATATACCAATTAAGATGGTTTTATTTTGTTAAGTATTTTTTCCTGTGTTCATGGGTATTAGTATAAGATTTTTTAAAGTATATATATACTCTGTGTATTAAGTAAAAAATTATTTTTTATAATGCTTGGAGTAACTCTTTATTTTATTTGTTTATATTGTAATATTAATACATTTTCTTAACAGTCGAAAAGATAATTTCTTTGTTATATATTTGGGATGAGGTAGGCATTTTTTTCCATTTCTAAAAGCCCCTTGCCCCAACAAGATGCAACTATCCTTAGAAAAAATACCTGAAGATGGATGGACGGTCCAAAACGTCTTAAAGAAGAATATATTATCAATGTGGTATTAATAAAAAATGTTTGTAATAGTAAAAATAAAGTAAGGTAACTTACTTGGAAAACGAAAATCAGAAAATAACATAAATATAGTGCCTTCGAAAAAGAAAATAACTTAAAATATTAAAACATTCAAATCCACTGTACGTATAAACTATAATTATATACTATGCTGGTCAATAAAAACTTATAATATATATTGTAGACGCTGATATATAGATTTTTCTACATAACCACAACATAATAATAATAATACACCCGTTGTGACTCAGAATCACATTCACTGTTTCAAGAACAAATGGTATCCATTGATATATATAGTATGATGTAATATGTCTAAGGATTTATTTTTGGATCTATAATGAAAAAATGTCTTTTGTATATCGTGTAATATCCTGTGTTTTATTGTGTCATGACCTGTCACGCTAGGGGCGAATCTTTGAAGTTCTCTTTAGAAGAGCTCTGGCCACTCAGGCTATCCTTCAGATCTCATTCTGTTTCTCAAATATCCTACATCTTTCTGAGGATTTCATAAATAAAGTTCCCCTCTCTCAGATTTCATGCAAAATTAATTATACAGCTCTAAATTAAAATAAACGATAATAGAGATGTAATTTGTAATATCAAATGTAATACACCGTGCATAAAATTACTACATAGGTGAAACGCTACAAAACTTTAGAGATAGAATACAACGACGTATAAAAAATACAAAATCAGTTTTAAAAATTAAAAGCTAATACCTTATCAAAACATCGCATAATTAACAACTAAAACTTTGATTTTAATAATATAAAAGGTGAAAGCATTATTTGAATCGATATTAAGATATGGGATCGAATGTTATGGTTCCAGTGCTCACAGTCATTTATCAAAACTTGCTACTCAACAAAATCGATCATTGAGTACAATAACGTACCACAATAATAAAATAGAAAATCTTAAAATCGTACCACCTAAATTATTTTATTTTTATAAAACTATCTTAAAATCTATGGATAATAATTTGTTTGGAAAAGAAATAATATATCTATAAAATGTTAGAAACAAAATTAAATTGAATTGTAAATTTGCAGCTTTATTATACACTTCATAATCCTTTCAGTTATTTTTATTATTATTATTATTATTGTTATTTAATAATTATTATTTTACTTTATTTTAATTTTAGTAGTTGTTAATTAAATTATTAATTGTGTCAATTAAGATCAATCCACATTGTGCTTATCTAGCTTAAAAATTGTATAGCCTCCACAGCGCCCTAATAGTCTAAACTTTAATATTTACATTTCACTTATGTCTATCATTTTTATGTTATTTTGACAAGGACCGATAGATGTTGTCATCTGGTCAATATTGGATGTAATATTTTATATGAATAAAATAAAGAAAACGGAAGAAAAAAAAAAAAAAGGATAAATAATTTCATTTTTCTTTATGGAAGAAATGATGGAATAATATGAGCTAGCATAACAATAAAAATAATAAAAGGGACTCTTTCATAGTTTCATTCAAATTTCATATACCGCATTAAAAAAATATACGTTCTGTTTTTAAAATAACAGACAAAACATTTACAACAAAAATATGAACTATTAAAAAAAAATATGGTTGAAACATATGTTTTTGATGACGTAGCTTTCGACCAGATTTTGGACGCTATTTTCACTCAGACAAATTGCAATGAACGAAAATGACGAAAACCGATCATAATTCAATAATTTTGAAGCCGATAGACCTATAACCTTCTCATGTTTTAAAACGCCAGTCGATATTTCAGTAATATTCATAATAATGAAATGCATCGTAAATAATAAGGTATATTAAAATGCGCAAAAGAATAATCTTTTCTCCAATATAATCGATTTTTATCCAATAACATGAAAACTAGGATTTTTATTTTTTGCAGAAACATCAATCAATAGTATTTTAAAGAAGAGTGAATTTTCAACATTTTGATACTCAAATTGTCAGATCGGTGCAATATTTCGGAGATACGATTGATGCCTTGTTTAGCACTACAACGTTTAAAAACGTATTTCCAATTAAAAAAAAGAATTTTTTTTTGTGTCCTAATTTTAAATTTTATTTATAATTGAGAAAATGTTTTAAACATTTATTTATTTAAGTTAAATTTAAATATAATATACAATAATGCTATGTATTAAAAATTTTAAACATTTACAAGTACGTTTGCATATTGTACGTTGCGATGAAATCATTGGTAATGGATATATTGTAAAAATAATTTTAGTATAATGTACCTAGAACATATTACGTATTTAAGCGTAAATTTTCATTCGGCCAGAAGTAAAAAAATAAAAGATTTTGACAGTTTTTTTGAGGTTTCTGTGATCTAGTCTGTTCCAAGTTATTCACATTGTCACAGAGCTAACAACTTTTCCAATCATCCGAGGATATCTCAATCCGACCTTCGTCCCTTACTCCCTCACTCCTCAAGCATCCAATTTAAATGCAAAAGAAAGTATTCCTTCCTTGTACCTTCTGCATCGTGGATTTGTTCCTGTATGACCCTGGCGATCTGACGCGTTGTTCCCACTCTTATCAAGACAGGAGAGCCCTAGTTTCTTTTAAAGTGGTCTTATTGAAGATATTTATTAAACGATTAGAGAAAAAATGTTGATTACATGTTCAAAGAACAGAAAATATGCTTTAGACTAAACATGAATTATTGAGCAGTCGAACGCTGGGAAAGCAGTTTTATAAATAGAGAGATACTGTCAGGGCCTAGGAGAGAACATTCCAACGAAGTAACAAAAAATTTGGGTTCACATAGGCCAGGATATTTACATCCACATGTTACCATAGAGGCCTGACATGGGTAGAATGTGATTTTCTAAATCAAAAAAACCTACAGGAATGTTTAAAAATAATTAATTTATAAATTATTTATTTTTTTTTTTAATATTTAATTAGTATGAACAAGGAAAATTATTCTTTTCTATATCCCTAAAGGCTTCCACATATAAAATATTAACAGATGAGTTAATAATTATTAAAAAGTACAAGGTGGATATGATATTGATTATAAACAAGAAAAAATAAAAAAAATTACTTAACGGCCATGATGACATGCAAGTTATTTAACTAGTGACGAAATATATATTACATAGATAAATTAAAGGATATTGAAACTATAGGTAAGGTAAAAAAAAATCATCTATTTTTAAAAACGACACATTACACGCATAAAACAATGGTTTTAATTTACTTTTGTGTTTTTATTACATCAATGGCCGTCATGAATTATCGGTCAAAATTTAAATAGCATTTTAATTCTTGAAAAATGTTTTTATTTGCAAAAAAAAAAAAAAATGTTAAACTAATTTCAGTTCTAATCTTCGTGATGAAAGAGGAAGAGCCCCGAAACGTTAATGTGAAATAATAAAATAAATACAAATGAAGAAGTAATTTAATATTAATTCCAACATAATGTAAAAAGAAAATCTCCCACTAGTGAAAAAACTCTTTGATAGACAAGCACTAGATAAATTATAAGTATTATTGTACATAGCCAATAAAAATTAATTTTAATATACAAAGTTTTTCAATTGGAAAGTTAATCATTGTTTTCCATGAAAGTTTTATTAATTTATTTATATGTACAGTGAGGAAATAGGAAGGATTCAAACAAATAAAACTTACAAAACAATAATCGGCAATAATCATAAGAATAATAAGTATAAAAATAAGGAAAATAATAACAGAAGCTCTTGGTTCATAATGAATTACAGACCGGAAAGGCCATAAAAATAATTAAAACTTTCAGCTTATATGAACATTGTATCATCAAATTAGGAATGTACATAAGCAACGAAATGGACATATATTTGACTAGGACATCGAGGATGGAATAGAAAAATTTTATAAGCAAATTATGATGCACAAAGTAAATTGCCAAAATGGGGACCAAATTTATATTGGGGGAAATTTTTAATAAATATTTGACCAGGATAAACAAACATTACAATACAAAATTCGTTAAGAGTAACAATTCAAAGTGGTGTGATTGTAAAATATTAAAAATTTAAGGTTTGTATGTATAGTGTTGTTTGTTGGAAAATTTATTTAATATACATTGAGATTAATCCATATCCATTATAATTAAACAATATATGAACATATAACTTGATTCATATGAAACATTAGCGTTCTCAGCAAATGGTTTCATGACATTAAAACGACCCATCTTCATAATTATCCTAAACTTATCAAGCTTAAACTTAGAGAACACGTGAGGGAATGAATAAGTAAGACGGACTAAAGCTACTTACATATGGTCAGAACATAACGAGGACAATTCATATGACTTATATGTCACTGTGTGTGTGTGCGCGCGCGCGTGTGCGTGTCCGTACTTCTTTAGAATAAATATTAAAGCTAATATAGTTCAGTTCCCTCAGGTATAATGTTTTAGAATTTTATTTCATTACTCTGAAGATCCAACAAATTTAGAAAATACATAAAAAAAAATCCTTGCTGTCGTCATAGTAATTTCCAATTAAATGTGCTTTCTTTTCTCCCGGAATATAAATCGAATTATCGTGAAACTTTACTGGATTTTGATACGAAAATCTCATTATTCTTAACACCCTAGAAGAAGAAATATATGACGATGACATCGCCACTGGTGTGATCAGTAATTGAGGCTAAAAACCTAGCATTGAAAGGCACCGATTTGATAAGCAAGTGTTGTTTCGAATTAGGTAAGTGAGCAGAAACAGCCTAAAGTTACCAAAGGGTTCGGAAAGCATGCATGATGCAGTTTGCCCCTCCGATGATGTTGGACTAAATATCAAGTTCCTCGGTATGCTCTGGATTCCTAGTAAAGACTTCCATGAAATAACCACTCCATTTTGGCATCCTTTTAAGCGAGCCATTTTTCTACCATAGCCAGGAGTTATGAACCTTTGGGTTTCTTTTCCCTAGTAGTATTTCACACCAAGACAATGCTACAGGATTTTTCGACCTCCAGAAAGTGCAGAAGAGTGGTTAACGTAGGCATATCAAAATTCAGTCTGAGATGGAATCAGTTTTATACTTAAGTCTATTTCACAAGTAAACATTCTTAGTGGCATAACCGCATAACGCATTTGAACCACAACGCAGCATCAGGGGTTATGCTGCCGCAATAATTCTCGTTGAGATAACCCAGTCAGGATACAAAAGCCATATTATTCGGACCAACACCAAGTTGGCTTCAATCAAGCGAATAGCTATACCTGCTATAACTGTGAGGTGCTATGTTATTAATCGACTATATCACTCTTGTGCTAGCATTGTTGATGAGTTTGTCATCTATAGCACCAGTTGTTTTATTGACTTCCACGACTGTACTAGGTTATAACCCAGCTGATTGCAGTTCACGTAGTATACTACGTTCGAAGTTCAGAAATCATCCGTTATGGTGGGCAAGGCCTTCTTGGTTGATGTTACCATCAAAGGAAGCCAATAAATTCATATACCAAGACCCAACAGGAACGGTCATGATGAATAGACAGGCTATATTTTAACATAACAAGTGGTGTCAAACAAGGTGACAGTATGTGTATTATTACAATTACATGTTTAACAGTAAATTTTACATTACATACAGATATTATGTAGTTTCGTATGGAATATGTATAACTTTTAAATACACTTCTTTTTTATAAAATTAATATGCCAAAGAAGATTATATATACATATATTGTCAACTATTTTCTCATTATATATATATATATATGCACGAACAAATATATGCCTACAATATGTATATACATAGGAATACAAACATATTGTTACTAACACCAGCCTCATTAGGACTTAAAGGGCTGACAGCTTGAATAACAAACACCAAGTACTTAGTAGTCCTACATCCCTCTCCAACCGACAAGTTTTACTTTAACTCAATGAGAAAACCGATATTCGCGTTGAGGCTTAACTGAATTTACGATGTGCCTCGTTTTTCAGAAACAGAAGCCTAATAACAGGAATAACTTGTAGGAGGTCATCGAGAACCTATCTTCTAAAAATAAACATTTAGGAAACCTTTTAAAAATTAAAAAAACAAAACAAGTAAATGATGAAGATAATATTTTAATCTGTTTGAAAATCTTCAAACAACCTATTCTAATAATTTTAAATGCTTGTGGTTTATAGGAGATTCAGGTTTTACGGCAAAGGTATAGTAATGATGATGTAATAATCTATTGCTTGTTATAGTTATTCATACAGTTTTATTGCCCTGTAGCAGATTGTGTGCTAAGGCTATAAAAATCTAGTACATAAAAGGGTTATTCATGATGTTGTATTAAACATAAAAAGTTTTAACATGCTAAATCATAAAAGTATAAGATTGCGAGCAGTCTAATTTAAAGTTCATGTTATGTATTAAATGCAGAGGAGCTCTTAGTGGATTTTCTGTGAATTTTTGTAACCTTGTTATCTTTACGAGATAATAAAATCTCCAACTTCTTTGTTCCATCAACTTTCCTCTACCTCACTTGTTCCTTGTTTCCTCTCTCCATTCAAGTTTATTTTCTCATTACTTTACTATTATTTTTATTCATTACTTTATTAGAGTTTAAAAACGCCCTACACTAAAACAACACGAGCTAAGAACAACTAACCTATCAAACCGCAACAGACAAAATGGTGTGGATCAGCTGATCAGTGTCGTAACGTCATTCTCTATTTAGCAGATATATTAACAGACTCTTCGCCATGTTAAATGTTATATCGTTTTAACATGCTAAAAAAGGAAATGTTTTCCCATTTAAAACATCTTTTAACCCTTTAAAATTTTAACATGTTAAACTAAAGATCATGAATACCTCAAATTTGGCCTTGTCTCAAAATTTAGACTAACAAAGGATTCTCAAGTTTGGACTGATTAAAATAGAAAACCAGAGTAAAAAAGAATATCTTGAAGTTTCAAAGTAGAACTTTTAAAAAGTAATTATTACATTAAACTTCAGTTTTGGATTTGGCAACATTTTTGAAAATATTATTTTATTATTTAATTATAAAACATCAATTATTCTCTTTACGTATATTTTCAAACTTTGAGGACTCGAAATAAATGCCTTGACTTTAACGTCTAATCTCTGTGCCAGCGGCCACAATATTAACATTACTAGAAGGATCTAAAAATGTATTATTTGTTTTCAATCAATTTCTTAATAAAAAGATATAGCATAATTTTAATTTTAAAAATTAAACGATAAAGGTTAGAGACATTTTTTTATGAAAAAGAAAAAATATTGAACAAGTTTAAATTAAAATTTTGTTTTATATCAATTTTTAGAAAAAATAAAAAAGGTTTTAGGACTAAATGGACCATGGCCGCTACCATGGTGTGAATAGCTGCTGTCATAGCAGTACTTTCGTAACGCTTAATACGTGGTAGTACATTCTAGTCAGTGTAAACTTCAACATATTACAACCTCGGCGAGATCTGTCGTATCTATTGCAATGGTTGAACTCTATAACAGTTGCGTTCATGATAACATTTACTTTCCTGACAGTACTGTTGCACTAGGTATAGCGTGATAGCTGGCAGTATATGTTACGGGAGTGAAGTTTCTGTTATGAGAGCAATTACTGTCATAATAGTGGTGCTGGGACAGTACTGTTTTACTAGGTGTAGCATGACACGTGATAATACATAGACTGACATCCATATCGCTAGACCTCAAATTTCTACTTTAGAGCCAAAACCGAAGCTGTCATAACAGTAAGTGTTATCGTGACAGTAACTGTCATAAAGTTTCTACCATAGCTATTGTGACAGTTAGAGTTTTGGCTATAAAGTAGAACTATAGGGTCAAGGGACATAAACCACAGTATATATCGCGCTATTGTAAGTAGATATAGTGTAATTTCGGTAATCTGAACTTCAGTACTCCGAACACTCCAATTATCCGAACAGGCGTAAAAAAAAAATAAAGTTTTTTTTTAGAAAACTCAGCAAGCAATAACATTATTGTTATCAAATGAAAATTCACATGTATAAAGGACATTTGTCCCGATCTCTAGGCAAGTTATTGTAAACCCTTTGAAAATCGAAAGTGGAACTTTTTACCGTTCAAATAAAATTATAATGAACAATATAATTGTTGAATTTGTCTATATCATTTTTTCTAGTACATTCTGTAATCTGAATACTCCCCTGCAGAAATTATACTTGTTTGTATAATTAATATCTGTTGTAATTGTACCAAATCATTTATAGTTGAACAGGTTCAAATTTTATACAGTGCAATATTTGTTGTTTTCACTTGACATTATATTATCTTTTATATTTATAACCAACGCTACCTACAATCTTAATTTTCACTAATTCGGTGGATATGCAGAGTAAGGCCTCAATTAGAATAAGCAAAATATGGGTCGACCTAAAAAATAAAAGAAAAAGAAATAGAGGTGGTTGGGTCAGCACTGGCTACTCAATACATTTAATAAGACAGGACGAGGTCCATAGGCATAAAGCCGCTTTGCATAACTTATGCAAACTCCTATGGCCCAGTTTACTTTGTCTCAGGACATAAATATTTTATATTTCAATCGTGCCTGCCATCAGTAGCAGAAAAATCTCACTCCATGTGCAATACATTCAACTATCTCATGAATATTTCTCCGCTAACAGGTACACACTATCTCGCCCTTTTCAGCTGGAGGGAATCCTAAAAATATCTTATGAGCTCATTGCCGAGTCATACGTTTTCATATCAGATTAAATAATCGATGAGCGACCATATTCATAATGTGATAATCATTGAGAAAGTGGTTCGGTTAGCATTTCTACCCTTCATCTGGGTTAATGACAAAAAACAAGATAACTACCAATGAATAAAAGGATATATATGTATATAGAATGATTAGAAAATAGCTTATGGAGACATAAATAGTGTTGAGAGGCATGAATAGTTTAAGTATGATAAGGGTGTTTTTTCATCTTTCTTTTACACCCTTCTTTTCTATTTTTTTCTTATTTTTCCTTACCCTCATAATATAAGTTATGTTCACCACATATAATCATTGTCATAAATACTAACTACTGCTTTTGTCTTACTTAACTTGATTATATTTTGTTTCTAATATTTTACTTACATATTTCATTAATTACATATGTTTTCTTTTTCTTTTTGTTGCATAACTTTAATTTTAATAATTATTATTAAATTAAAACATTCACATTTCTTTGTTTGTTTTGCATTATATAACTTTATATCTTTATTTCCTTGACCCTATTATTTTACTTATATATTTAATTACCTATGTAAACGTTTTATTTCCTACTTCTTTCATTACTTTATTTTTATTTTTAATAATTTTTATTTTGTACATATCTTTACTAACTAGATTTTCATATGTATTTTATTATCTGTTCTTATCATCCTACTACTTAATTTTGATATTAATCTTCTTAGAATACTTAAACTAATAATGTCTGTCAACGTTATTTATGTATTCATAATGTTAGTCATTTTCTAATCATTCTTTATATCCTTTTATTCATTGGTTATTCTCTTGCTTTTGTTCTTAGTCCCGATGAAGCCTAGAACTTCTGGCTGAAACGTAGGCACTGTGTTCTACACTGACCGCGCCCCCACCTATCTTCTTATAGATACCATATTATCCAAGGAATCAAGCATCTTCTTAATATTTATTTGAAATGGGAAGAGACTTTGAATAAAAACTGATTAAATCGAAAAACATTGAAAAAGTGGCTATAATTGGAAAACGACATGAAAAACATTTAAAAGTTGGAACAAATTAAGAAAAAAAAAATTAACTTTTAAAAAAACCTTTGCGTTACCTACATCAAAAAATGAACGATTCTATTTAGTACGGCTAAATGCATGAAGAGTGAGCACAATTGGAATTAATATAGGAGAGCAACTGGGTGAAAGCCGTGTCCAGAAAATCGGAGTTTCATCCTACACTGGGATGGATAAACGCCCGAAGGGTAGTTGTGTCAAGGCTGACCTTGGAGTTGGTTTTGACAGGGGTTGGTGGAGGGAAGTATGTGGGCGACCAGTCCGTTGCCATGAACCTTTTAGATTTATAGAATGAATGTAATTTATTATGGCTAACTGTAATCCAATATTTAACCCATATCAAGGATTACCGATCTTTCAACTACCACAATGGTGATGTCAAGTTCGACAGCTTTTCAACAAGAGATACTAATGTATCGTGTATCTATGTAAAGTAAGAATTGTTATTAGTATTTTTTTTTGTTATTTTATAAGGATTTGTTTTCAAGGGGGTATTTTAAAAATATCATAGGTCTACAAAAACTGAATTCTTGAATTTGATTAGATAATTTTGAATGATCTATATTATTTTGGTGTGCTGAAAACGAAACTGAGCTCAGTTTTATTCCATCATGTAATAAGATTTTACGGTTCGAAGCAAGGAATTCCATTCTCGACATTAGCAGTTTCCCTTATATATACATTCACATTTCTTTGTTTGTTTTGCATTATATAACTTTATATCTTTATTTCCTTGACCCTATTATTTTACTTATATATTTAATTACCTATGTA
>NW_027108463.1:407530-408167 GCF_000696795.3 Halyomorpha halys
TCTTATCATCCTACTACTTAATTTTGATATTAATCTTCTTAGAATACTTGAACTAATAATGTCTGTCAACGTTATTTATGTATTCATAATGTTAGCTATTTTCTAATCATTCTTTATATCCTTTTATTCATTGGTTGTTATCCTGTTTTTGTTCTTAGTCCCGATTGAAGCCTAGAAATTCTGGCTGAAACGTAGGCACTGTGTTCTACACTGACCGCGCCCATATATATATATATATATTAAAATTGCTGCTTCATTAATTAATTTGTGTTTTTATTTTAATTTATTGACTCTATTTTACAATAAGTTATATTTCATTTTAATTTTACTTCCAACCTAAAAATATTATATTTTATCCTGATTCCCAAACCTCCGCCCATCCTCCTACTGTCCTATCTCTTTGTTACCTATCATGGGCAAAATCCTTGAGAAACTCATCTTAAAACGCCTGTACCCTATCCTTGATTCCAACCACATAATCCCAGATCACCAGTTTGGATTCCGAACACCCCACTCCACTATCCAGCAGTCATCATGTGGTTGATATCTCGTCTTCATTGGAGCGCGGAATGTACTGCTTGGGAGTCTTTTTTGATGTAGAACAGGCTTTTGATCGAGTCTGGCACCCAGGACTGCT
>NW_027108463.1:408857-413220 GCF_000696795.3 Halyomorpha halys
TCCTTCCATGATAAACTTCTCAACCGCCCAAATCCACTTGTTTCTAACCTGGCTTCTCCTTCATTACCTAATCATCCTCCTAGGCGTCTGAAAAGAAGATGGCCTCGAGATCTTCTCCTATAGAAATGTTATTGAAGTTCTATCAGTGGGTAGATTCTCCACATGTTTGTATCACGTCACTATGTCACCTACAGCAAATTTACTTGTTGTATACAGTTGTAAATAACAATAAATAAATTATCAAAAAAAAAAATTATCCTAACACAGTCTTTTTAGACCCTTAACAAGACTAATATGCAAAAAGAAAAAAAATCTTATTAGGTTTGTTTAGAACATGATATTCTAAAATATAATTAATTGCAAATAAAAATAAACATAGTGATTGCTGAAGTTTGAACCAAATTGGTCATAAATGTTGAATTAATTCTCTCGCACAATATCGTTTACTAAACCTCCAGAGCATAATTCAAGTACCAATAAAAAAAAAAAAGATCAAATTAGGATGGTGGAAAAAAAGCCTCCATCTGTGTTTTAAAGCTAAGCTTTACTGAAATTAGTAAATAAATGCTTTTATTAGGCCTTTCTGTTAGTATCAAGTCTCTTAGTTTAATAGGCGCGTGTCCAACAGATGGCTCATGTGTTTTTAACGTGGCCAATGCTTTCAGTTCTGGCGAACCACTAGTTCTATCGATTAGCAACCACCGTTTTGTTATTGGTGGTTAGGGGCTCTGTCTTTGGGATCAGGAGGGAGGCAAGGGCTATGTAGTGGCTAACCAATGGTAAATGGAAAAAAAAATTGTGCGGTGCGCTCATCACACAAAGTTTACTTGCCAACATGGAAGGCAAAAATTTCAAACAATAAATATTTTACAATTGATAAACTTTATATTCTAAAAACCTTGAAAAGTTAGGTTGGGTATTTGTTTTATAGTCCATCAAAGTTGAGAGTTAAAAAACGAATTTCAAACAATATGAATAATGTTTTAGAATAAGTAATAATAAATTACACACCATCAATTATTAGTGACTGAAAAACATTTTTCAGAATTAAACAGCGGAATTTGAAATTAGAGACTTTTTATTATTGACCTAGGCTCAACACAGACAATTTTGTGGGACTCAAGGGTCCTCCAAACGTGTATTTTCGTCACAAAATAAAATTCGAAATTTTTCATGATTACAATATTTTCCCTAACGATGTATCATAGAGGTAAGTGAAGGGGAAAAATAAATAATTCAGGTTATTGACTTAAGTTGAATCCACAAACTAAAATTAAAAGACAAGAACTTGACCGTTGTTTTGAAAAATCATATAGACTGATAAATGGAAAATCTTTCTGGAATATTTTCAGTAGACAAGCAACTACCAAAAGAAATGTCAATGCTCCATACTATGTAACCAACAATACCCAACATTATGATCTTAATATCCTATTTTCTCAGACCTTATAATAAAATTCATATTTTTTTAAAATCCACTGAGAGGGGAAGGAGGGGAGGGGTATACAGCATATCTTCCAATTCTAAACATGGTAGAAGGCTAAGTTTACATTTTATGGGACCGCCACAGATATAATGTCGATCTTACAAGCCGGATTCCAACCGGCGTCGCTGCAGTTCCAAGGCTGCAAAGACCTACGATTCGTCTCCCTTAGCTACAGTAGACCCTAAAAAACACTAATTCACAAATTTCATGAGATATTCACTTATCTTCCTAAGCCCCTAGAGTGATCTCTTCCGGCTTCATTCTTCTCTGCCTCTCTTCCTCTTCGAAGGTCAAAAAGGTAGTAATGCAGAGACAAATTGTAAATAATTACCATGAGAATTCAGTCGTGACTCCTATAGCCACGACAGCAACTGTTGTGGTGTGCATTGCTCGACAGTCTCTGACACTATACCGTCAACGGTAGTGCAAATACATTTGCGCTGTCAGGTCTTCCATAATAACAATTAGTGTCTGTATTGAAATTAATGTTTGGTGAAGATTTAGTTTCGATGTTTTTTTTTAAAATTCTGTTATTCTATTAACTGACTGGACTATATAGAATAAAATAAGATAAAAAAAAATTACAAAGATGTACGATGTAGTATGTATTTGTACTACATCTGATGGATATATTATTTCTATTGCCATTATCTGAAAATACATGACAATGACATACTACATAATGCAGGAAAAAAATCAGGTTAGTTATTGTTCATTGTTTGTTATAAGGTGCATCCGTAGCTCTCTTAAAAGTTCAAAAAACCTCCGTAATCAATCAAAGTCATTAACACTTTTTAATTAGACATATCGATATTATTATTAGTGACCAGAGAGTATTCAATTTTTTTTTTCGTAACATAACTTCATAAATATTTATACAAAGGGATTGTTAATCACGGTATTGTTCAACAGCTTCAATTTTGCATTTTAATGAACTTGCATCAATGTACATCACTCGTGTGAACATTGTGTCACTCATTAGTATGAATGATAATCCATTATCAGATAAGGGAGAACTAGAAATGGAGGCAAGAGTAACAAGGCAACAAGCCGATGGGGTTCGCAAGCTTCACTGCATATAAATTACTAAATTACGAATTTATACTAGGAAAGTTTCCAGTTGAGAAACTGCGAATACACCCCATCAAATCCCGCAGTTATCTTATGACTCTGGTAATTAGCTCTAAACGTGCTTCGTGATTTTTTTAAAAATTTTAGTTCATCTTTCATGCCCTAATTTTCAACAAAATACAGACTTCTAAAAATAAAATGAGCTTTTAGCTACAACAAAAATGTAACAATAACATTTTGGTCTATAGTTTTCGTAGCTAAAAATATACCTTAGATAATGAAACCGTACATAGCCACGAAAATTATAAAATTAAGTTTGGAACATTCCTAAGCACTTAATAATTAATTTTTTTTTTTGGTCACATTTGATTTATAAATAAAAATTACGGATAAAGTTTAAGAGAAGGGACCATTGACTTGTTTCATTGATCAGCCGAAAAGGCTTATTTGGCAGCATAAAGATGTCTTTCCTTAGAAGAAAATGAGGCCTTCCTTAAGAGAAGCCGAAGTTAGGAAGCTAAGACTAGTGAAGGAAAGGGATGCATGGAGGCAGCTGTACTAAAAGGAACCTAACACAGCTATGCGGAAAAGAGGGATAGTTTATAATGATAATCTCGTTTAATAAGGATAACAAACATTAATCATACTAAAATGGGAAAAATAAGTAAAAAGATATTAACTTTATGAAGACAGGACAATAGGAATTCAAAGTGAACTCAGCTGTTATTTTTCTTACTGGTCGGATTTTGTGAAAGGAATAAGAGAGAAAGTGGTGGCCATTGTCATATTCAAAACTTAAAGGCTGCCAACAAATTTCAAAATTGTCTCTATTCCTGTCATTAGTTTACTTTTTCCACGATATTTTTTCTCTGGGACTTATTTTGAAATATCCTTCAAAATTAATTTAAATGATTAAATAGAATTATTGCCTTCAAATCAGACCAAAATAGGCTAAAAAAATTTTTCCCGAGATATTAATGAAAATGAAGTTAAGGTTTCTTGCTCAAGTTAAGTAGAAAAGCAGTAAAACATTGTAACATAACTAATTAATCTAATAACTAATGGAAAAATAGAGAAATTCAATTCTAACAGGAAAAAACCGAGACCTCCTATTTTTCCCAATTGTACTACTGCTTCCTTGTCTTTTGTTAAATTGTTGAATTCTTTGGAACAAAATCGTTATTCGAGAAATCCTTAAATACAAATTTTTATACCAACATAAAAAGGAAAATTTTTAGTTTGTAATTTTCGACTTCCCCAGGTTTTCAGATTTAAAAGAACATGGTTATAATTTCAAAACGAGCCTACCAATTAACACATAACTTAGCGGTGTAACTAGGTCAGTGATTGTAGTTATGTTATACGCGTATCGCACCAGATTTTTAGATTTAATTAATGAAACCCTCTTCTCATGATCAGGTACCAAACATGGTTTTGATATTATAAATCGACGCTTTTTGTGAGACAAACCTCGGAACGAGTCGGTTGTGCCTTATAAGTTCCATTAATGAAAAGAGTCCAATAAGAACGAAAGTTGCGTCCAGGTGGTCCAATGTTTTCCTGATCCATGATTCCTGTGTACAATCCACCCCGACCTATTACCAGGACCGGAAGCAGGGCCTATCTCGGTCACTGAATGTTTACCTTCGCTTTACCTCCCACGAGCATCGCTATTCTTCGTTTCAGACCTTGAATAAGTGGGAGAATATTTTTTTTTTTTTTCTAAAAGATAGATAGATTTATTTATTGATAGATATTACAATCTGCCACACAGTTGTGGGCAATAGGTAATATTGATAAATGATC
>NW_027108463.1:413635-414674 GCF_000696795.3 Halyomorpha halys
GTAATGAGCCAGTGGAGGCTGAGCAAGTGCGCTAAAGCCGCAAACACTCAACTTGAGTGGAGAATCTGACCATTGCCAGAACTCCAATTGTCCATTTTTATTTTAATAAGTCTCTTGGCCACTGCCGTTTCAACCTTCTAGGTGGGCTGTAGGGATGGGTGGAGGGAGAATATTAAATTCTAAAACAAAATCATAAAATAATTCCTTATGATACGGTATGCTAAAGGATTTTATGTCATTTATTTTCAGACATCGATAATAGAGATCTGAGAGCACATATTTACATATATATAAATTAAATAATAACCAAATAATTAAAAGGAAAAAATTAAACTTAATATTAAACACATTCTTTCCTGTTTATAATATTTAAATGAAACTATAAATATAAGAGATGGTCAGGGTTGCCGTCAAAAAAAGAACGAATAGTTTAAACTATTTTAATGTCCGACGTTTCGCCCCACTTTGCAGGGCTGTTCAAAGCGAACGGTTGAACAGTCGATATAGAATAAAATATAGAAAAAAATAGAAACTATAAATAGGTCTCTAGGCCACTGCCGTTTTAATCTTAGGGGAGGATCGTCGAGATGGGTTAAGCTGGATAGCGATTGAGCTAAAGGATTAGAATACATAAGTTTCTCATGAAATGTAGATAATTTCAGATGAAATAAGGTCTGAGACAAATAAGATATTATGTAGGGAATCGTTGGTTACATATTATGGACTAATACTATCGTCCGAAGGGATTTGGACTAAAGGATTGAATGCGTTTGATGTTTAACTTTGAGCCGTTCCCTACAGTTCTAGTTTATAAGTCCAGACAGGTCTGTTAACTTCAATGAGGGGGCCTTGTGTAGCTGCGGGAGTGAAACGACTGCCTCATGACTGCAGCGGTTCGGAGGGTCAACTTTTTGAATTTCTGGGGCGGTCCCACGAAATGAAAACATGACCCCCACCATGATTAGAATAGGTTGGTTACCTCTAGATAACTCTAGGATGGTTAACACTAGATGATTTAGGTTTTTTTGCACATAATAAA
>NW_027108463.1:419919-423764 GCF_000696795.3 Halyomorpha halys
TGGCGAAAGCACAATGTCAAAAAATAGAATAAGGAAAAAGATCTAACTCGCTTGAAATGCTGTAAAATACTGATCTATTTGCGGAGCCTGTCCGTCTATATATATACAATCGGTCAGCTGTTCTTTATCAGCTGATATGGACCTGTCAGCTGACAGTCCGTAACTTATATATATATATATATATGAGGAGAAAGGGGTAGGGTGTGCGGTCAGAGAATAACACAAATAAGTTAAAAACATATTTATTAGTGCCAAAGTTTTAAGTTTTTTAAAAACTTATTTGTGTTATTCTCTAACTGCACCTAAACCATATTCTCCTCATATATATATTTTTTATTATGTGCGGAAAAAAACTATTTTTTTTTTTTTTTAAAACATAAACAGCGATAACTTCTACACGACCACACTAATATACATAGAGCTTTGGGTACGTATGTAGGGCAGTGAATGAAACTTCTGAGATGATCACACCTCACTTGATTTTTATCTTATAATCCATCAATATTATTTTATTCGCACATTTTAAACTTATTTTGCATTTCATAAACTACCTGTTAATTCTACGGGTATTGTTATTTCTTCGTAGAGTTGTTCAAGTATTATCGAAAATATTTGTTGTGAAAACCTGCCAGGTTTAGGATATTTTCTATATTGTAGCTCTTTTATGAAGACAGAGTAATTCGGCGGACTCACCTCAGCGATCATAAAGTGGCTTGGATACGTGACCCTTCAAGGAGATATTCTCCAAGTTCTGGCCCCTTTGCTCCCTAACAAATACAATATATATGCTACAGGCTTCACCAACCTTGCGGCAGGTGGGTTTAACAATGATATGAGATTGTGAAAACTTATTTAAAAAATTACCCAGTTTTATGCCAAATTTGTTGTATGGGAAAAAATCGTTATACAGCACATCTACAGAAAATATTTTGTCTTTTAAACAGTGGTGTATAACGGTGAAGTCCCTTAAGGAGGGGTAAATATTATAGCACAAGAAACAACAAAGAACTAAAATTATAGAATTATCTGCATATCGTTCTTTAAGCTTATGATATCTGATAAGCCCTGTTATCTGGTATCTCAAGTTGAACAAAGATATTTATTTATAAAATAATTAAATTCCATTGAAATAAAAATAATAAATTCACAGTAAAAAATAAAAAAAATGTTCAATTATTTTTTGTTTATTTTAATGAGAACATTAATTTCTAAATAACGTATATTTCCTCAGTAATTTGGCATAAAAAATACATCATAATTTAATGCATCCATATATAAAATTTATAATGTAGACTTATAATTCATTACAAATGTTCTAAATTTTTATTTTGTATTTTTTTTTTAATACCTTATTGGTAATAATAAAAAAATACACCGTTGGTTTATATGTTTTCTGTAGTAGATGTTTCATGACTTTCGTTTAAACTTGTAAAATTTGATTTTTCATAATTTTTTTTTTATAATATTAGAAGTTAGTCACTTTTATGTTTTATGATATGACATATGGTTTTATTTTATTTTTCTATTTTTATTTTATATATTCTGCTAATCATTGATGTTCATTTTTTTATCGATGACTGACTAACATATCATGCGCATTATTCTGCTTTTAATTAAAATGGAAAGATAGAAATATAATGACCATAAAAAATAGTCTAAACATTAATGATGACAATTTAAAAATAGGACAGTTACATAGAAACATAGTAGACTTGTAAGTAGTGCCACAAATTGAAAAACAGAAATAATTAGATAAATAATCAATTTAGAATTTATTGCAATCATTTTAGTGTAAAACATTGTTGATAATCTAGCGCAAAGTGACCAATTTTGCTATCAAGAACCATGGGCGTACCCACTATACACATATAATTTTTGTAGATTTTTTTTTCTACAAAATATACAATTTTAAAACTTATAACACTTTTTTAAAAACTTTATTATTATCGAGTAACAAGTACTAACTTTCTCGGAAGGCAACAAACACTTACTAATTGGAAAACATCAAAGCTCAACACTCAAGAACTTGTAATCTGGCTTTAACTTGATAACACAGTAAAGTTTTCGGAAGTATATGTTTCGCAACACAGTCTTAAACCTTAGAAAATGGAGAGAATAATATAAAGATGAAGATTGGATTAAAGAGTAATGGACAGATTCAGTTAGAGGCGGAACAGCTGAAATGTCAATGTGAATATAATCAATGACTTATCAGTTCGTGAAAGCGAGAAGAGACTCTTTTTTAATTTTTCATTCTTAGCATTAGTATTTAAGAACAAAACATTGTTTCCGACCCTGGGCAATAGTTAAGGAATGTCGAAAATTTCATTTCATTTATAGTCGCCAGATCTAAAGACTGTCCACCTGTTACTTCTAATAATATTCCTCTACCCAGATCCGACACAGTGCAATACCTTTATTCATGTTAGACAAAAGACTCAGCTGGAACCAACATACTAGACTTAAAAGACAAGAACTCAACAGAATATTCAGCTAACTATACCGACTGCTCAGCCGGACTATTCATCTCTCACTGGAAAACAAATTTCTAATTTATAAGACTATACTCAGACCTACTATACTGTCTGGACCTACGGATTTGAACTTTAAGAAACAGCTAAAGCTTCGAACATCAACGTATTCAATCCAAAATCCTCAGAACCATAGTTAATGCACCCTATTACATTTCCAACAGAACAATACACCATGACCTTCATATCCCTTTTGTTCTTGACCTCATACCAACCAAATTCTCAAAATTTCATATGAACCTTTCCATGTTAAAACTATATAGGACATTAGTCTGTGCTAAGCTGGATTATGGGTCTTTTATGTATGGCTCTCCCCTTCGCTGAACCCTTGCTCGATTCAATACATCATACAGGGATCCGGATTGCTATCTGCTATTCAGGGAAAGTAACAACTGCCAAAGAAGAAAAATATGGGGACATTTATGGCCTCTTCAAGAATACGAATACTGAAAGGTCTGGGAAGCATTTATTAAAGAAACCTAATTGGATGGCTGCTTCAAAGGACAGAGAAAAATAGCAGAGGTTTGGAAGAAGGCACTGGTTCAGAGATGGGTCGATGCGCCATTTACATATGAAGTATTTAAGATCCTTATTGAATATAATTTAAAAGAGATCATCTTTCAGCCAGTTTCCCTTATTATGGATGGCTGGATAAGAAAATCTAATAATTTTAGACAAGTAAATACATTATAAAGTTCTTTGTACGCGATAAAGTTCTAAAACGAATTGCAGCAGATAGATATATAGTTTATTGGCTAATATGTACATCTTTCAGTCAAGGAGTATGGCCCATTTGGTGTTGGTAGTTATTAGTATTGAATGACAATGAATGCATAGATATAAATACGTATCCATAGGTAAATCCCTATTGCTTACTATAACATTAAATAGTTATTTCTACAACCTACAACAATATAAAAAGCGTATATCTTAATGATTTAATAATTTAATAACATCGGATTAAATTTTTATTTCAAATAAATAATTAAATAGTTATTTCTAATACTATATAAATAACTAAATAGTTAATCCCAAAACAATATAGAAAAGTGTACAACTTCGTATAATTTAGTAGTTTAATGACATCGCGAGTTAAATTTTTTATTCCTAATACTATATAGATAATTAAATAATCATTCCTAATACAACATAAACAAGTGTACATTTCAATATAATTTAAAAATATAATGAATTAACGATTCAAGCCTCGCCCTTAAACATGCCCCTGCTTTCGGTATTCATTAGTAGTAATAGGTTATTACTTAATTGTTACACAAATTATGTGGATTCGTTGTTACTTTAAATATATATATA
>NW_027108463.1:423814-427877 GCF_000696795.3 Halyomorpha halys
TGAAATGTTAATTAATTATAAATTAAGTAGTAATCGGTTTGTTACACAAATTATTTGAATTCATTGTTACTATAAATATATATATAGTTTTTAACAAAAAGAAATATATCTTATTTCGTTTATCCACACTATCAATATTTAGAAGATTTTCTAAGGGTGATTGTTCACTGTTTTAAACACTATAATTTCCCAGGTAATTTTCCCTGTTAATAATCAGTATGAGACATTGCAAAAACAAGTGTTCTAAGTTTTGGGTGATATATTCTTCACACCATTTACATTTTCCCCCAGTTTTTATAATCAAAGTTGTATTCTTGTGAACAAGTTTCAACTTTTTAGTATTATAAATTCTAAATTGACTAACGATTTTAGTTTATTTATATATACATGATAAATTAAATATTCTTGCGCTGAGGACTGTTAAAGCTGCACCAAATTGCAGTAATATATTTTAAAATTAATGTTTTTACACGACATGCTACCTGCCCCTTTGAGGACAATAAAAATTTCTCCTAAATGTATTGCCTGATCAAAAAATTGATCAGTAATATAAGGATGAGTCTTAATCAACCAATTAATCAGCTTTTGTTCCAATTTTATTTACAAGTTGAAACTGCACCAATTTTGAAGCGCCATATACGTAAATGAGATGGCAACGGCTTAGTCCAGTCAACTCATTTGCATCATAAGCGCATATATGTGGGCATTTACCTGGCAACTATCACCAGAGCACATATATGCACGCATTCCACCTAGACATGTGCTTATTTCACCACAGCACATTTTATAATAGTTGAGGAGTTCTTGAAAACATTTTGGTGAAAAGAACGTATTTTTCACTTGTCTGTGTGATGCAAATGGGTTAACAAAACGCCTTGAGAAGAAAAATCATAGAACTGCTTTATAAAAGGATTCTATAGTTTTGGGGGAACTAAATTTCGAATTTAAGACTTGTCCCTCAGGCCAGTTGCTAACTTCAAAAGGCACAATGAAAATTAAAAAAATTAATATTTTTTTCAGTTTTCACTAATAACTAGGAAAAAACATTTCTGGATTAAATTTTATAATTGTATTGAAGAGGAATTTTTTTTTCTGTAATATCTAAATTATAAACAACCTGAAATGCAACTAGAGCACTTTAGAAAGGGCAACTTTTCTGTGAAAAACGCAAAAAAAAAAAAACTATCTGACTATCACATAGTGTAGATTTATCAACGGCATATGGCTGTGACTAACTTTTAAAAAAGAAAAAAGGTATGCCTAGGACAATTCGGACAGAAGTCGGACATTTTTGTTCAAAGCCGAAAACCGGCGTCTCAGTCCAAAATGAAACACAATATACACACTTTTTAGGAAATTGTGTCTTCTTTAATTTCATTTAGAACATTAATCTTCGTTAGTTTTCTTGTTGTAAGGGAAAAAATGAAAAAAATAAGGTATTAAAAATTCTTTTTTGTTGTTCTATTTTAATTGTGAAATCTGTGGCTGGCAAATCTGTAATTCGGATTCAACACTCCCAAAAACGTATAGAATCATCGAGAAGAAAAATGTAAATGATTTTAGCCTTAACAGAGGAAAACATACTTTGTGAAATTTAAAGGCCAAACCGAACTTTTTCGAGTTTTACACACGTAACTAAAAAGTGGCTTTTCTTAATCGTGCTCCAACTGCATCTCGTGCGGTTTGTAAACAACGACATGAAATATACATATTGGTAAAAAAAAAATTGTCTTCATTAATTTTATACTAAAAAAGCCTTTTTTTTTTTTTTTTTGGATTCATCCTGAACAGTTCGTGAACTTCGACATCTGAGCTATTTTTCATAGCGCTCTGGTAACGTCTACAAAAATGCACATTATTTCTAGAAATGAACAAAAAATTGAAACAGTATGCCTTTATTTATTTTCCCCTATTTTCAATGCAAAACCGGCGACTAACGAGGTGGCAAACCTGAAATACGGATTCAGTACTCTGAATTATCGTTGAGGAAGACAATTCTCTGGTTTTACAAGGACCCGCCTAATACCAACAGAAATTACACGTTCACCATAAGATTTAATAAGCAAGAAATGTACAGTAGGCTAAATCCATTATTCAGGAATACAAAAGACAAACAACGAAGGTTAAATTGCTATCTGAGCACCTTGGGGTGATTGTCTAAACAAAGTTTCCAATTTAGAAGGTTGTGGGTTCGATTCCCTCCTAGTCAGTCACTATTTATTGCCCCGGGAAATTAAGCTTCACGTTCCCGCCCTGGGGCTGTATATATTTTCATGGAAGACTTAAACATGCGTATACATGGGCTGTTGTAGACGAGTAAGTTGAGACGTCACCTTAGCAATAACTGGACAGTAGCACCGCCGATTTGATTCAGGCCTGGGCGGGGCAATATTTATTTCTTAGGGGCCCCACAGAATTAAAACTAGACTCATCAACTCTTAGAATAGGTTAGTTACCAACAGAAATGACAAGCTATAGAGCAAAAAAAAAAAAAATTCCTGTATACAAATTTTTCTTCATTCGGATCAATGAAGAAAGGGACGAAGTTGAGTGGTTCTCATTGAAATTCAATTCTCCTTCGAATAATTATCACTTCTGTTTATGGATGGAACTGTATAGCAGTAAAAGAAACAATTAAAATTATTAAGCTTTTGTTTCAATTAAAATATGTTTTTAATTTAATATAGGTAGAATGTTAAATTCAAGAACTCAATATCTACAAACAAATTCAGGGTTTATACAGAGGGTTGGATATGGAGATGAAAATAACGCAATCAATTATGTTTTTTTCTTAGGAGTACGGGTTATTACGAATTCTGCCAAGATAGCTCACAAGTCGTTAAAAAATATTAAAATGAAAAAGTGAAGTTGATAAAGAGTAAGTGCGCCATTCTCCAAGCAGTTGTCGCATCTCACTTTAGGGGACTTTTGAATTGATGTTTTTAATCCATTATTAATTCCTCTCCAGTTTGTCTCAAGTTTATTTTTCCCTTTTTGCTATTTGTCAAATATCATCAATTCAAATAAACAGACAATTTTAAGTGGTTTTCATTAAAATTCAATTCTCTTGGGCATTATTATCACTTCTGTTTGTCTTTAATTTCTCCCTTTTATGAAATTGTATAGCAGTAAAAGAACAATTAAAATGGCAAAACTTTTGTTTCAATTAAAATGAATTTATAATTTCATATAGGTACCGATAATATACTTGAAGATTTTTTTAAAAAGTTTCTAATCCAAGTCACATACTTCTGTTTTGTCCCCAGAAGTACCCACTAAGGGAAAGTTGGATAACTACGCGCATATAAGAATGAATGATTTATAATAAAACCTTATTTTTCTTAAAAATACAAAACGTATAAAATCTCTCTTCATCTAGTATAGTTTAGAAAGTTGCAAAATAATTCCAATCCAAGCCTGTGTTATTTGAACATAATCACAAACCTGGGAATATTCATTTACGCACTGTTTCCTGACCTTTATATGTATATTTTGGTCTTGACATATTTCATATTGTAGCAGTCAGCGAGCCAGCACGTAGTACCGCTATATCCCACCCAAGGCCAGGCTACTACAGACCTACGGAGAATCAGAAAACCTGAGGATAAAGAAACTATTAGAAGACATCCCGCTAGGAGATCAAACCCCGTCACAGTTACTTCGAAGGATGCAGCAACTAGCTGGAGATTGCGTGAACGCAGAGTTCATCAGAACATTATGGCTGAAAAACCTACCCACTAGGTTCCAACCAATATTAGCCGCCACAGAACACACAGATGTGGAAAAACTAGCCGCTATAGCAGACAAAATCCACGAAGTATCTGCGCCGACTGAAGCCTACACCATCACCCGACCGGCCACTTCAAGTCAGACAGTGGATAAACCATCGCGTGACCATAGGGATGATCTAAGAGAACTCCGGCAAGACATAGACAGAATACTCGGTATCTTAGGATCGAGAGAGCGCGGACGAAGCCTTAGCCGAGGACGGAATGGCGCACGCTCAAGATCCAAATCCCATCCGAGCGGTATCTGCTACTACCACCGACGCTTTCAAGAAAAG
>NW_027108463.1:431624-438601 GCF_000696795.3 Halyomorpha halys
CCAGCAATCTTAGTCCGCGGCTTCATCTCCGCAACTAAGATTGTAACCTATTTCCTACCGGTTTCACTGGTCCGCCGCTTCATCTCGGCAACCAGTAAGCTGGCTTCTATCATGACAGTTCTGGTCCGTCGGCTTCATCTCCGCAACTAGAACTGTTACTCTGCCTCAGACTCTCTCACCTAGACCTCCTACCTAGTCAGTGTCCAGGGCTCATCCCCTGGCACGGCCTTCCTTTCTAAATATTATGAATACGCCTTGTCGTGGGCCTTCTGTTAAGAGACATCAGGCTGGAGAAATCGCCTAAGACCAGACAACCCCGACAATATCAACCTCTGACTCACCAGAAACATCGTACAGCAACACTGCGTTTAGTTACCCAGCCCTGTTCTGGCTAAAAGCAACTATAATAGAATTTAAAAACTAATAATCTGGTGCGCTCATAACCCAGCATTCATTTATCACCCTACTTACGTTATCATGTTTCATGTGGAATCATGCTAAACTTGTCGGATTTTTTTAAAATAAATTAGAAAATAGGATAAAGGAATAAAACAGAATTTTTCAAAGTGAAAATTACTAATATCAACCCAGTAACTCCAAAGAATACAAACGTATAATAATGGCGGGTAATATAAATTGAATCGGGAGAGATAGAGTGCTCTCGGTTGTTTCAGATTTTATAGTCTCTCTATTTCACCAATAGTTAATAATAATGTTTTTGTTCACAGTCATCCATTTTTTATTACTCTTAACAATATAAAATGGTATGATATTCCAAATAAACAAAATATAAAGTACTTTCGAGAAAAGTATTTTTGAAAATTTTAGTCCGGAAAACTATATCAATGAGGATTATATCTAGCTGATATAAAAGGTCATTCAATTAAGAAGGTGGCAAATGATAATATATTAATGTAACGTATAATACTGGAAGATAAGACTTTATACAAGAAGATAAAAATCATTGAAAAACTGAGAAAAAGAAAACAACTGAAAGACAGGTAAAAAAAAAAAATGTTAAAAATCAAACAATGCACTTTATAAATAATAAAAACATTAAAATTAACATAGTGAAAAATGTGAGAAAGTAAACAATGTATATACCTATATAATAGTCTGAGAAGCAAACAAGTGTGTATGTAAAATCAACAAATATATATATATATATATATATATATATATATATACACAACCCATGAAGGGTCAGGAGTACAGTACATTGTAAGGAAGTACTGTTACTAGACCATCGGTTGGGCAAGGAGATGATTTGGTAAGAATCAGGCTCAACCGCCAGGTTTTTACACAATTAAGGGTACCCATTTTAAGAGACAGGGCGGAGGAACCCAGAGGGCTCCCAAACCCATAGGGTTGATACACGCCAACATTAACAGAATAAATAATTGTCTGTCAGTCAGATTTAAACCCAGATCCTTGGAGTAATTTGCACCATGCCATACAACTGAGCCAACCCACTCCCAATATATATATTCTTTAATCAGTTACTTTTACCTATAAACGTATTTAATTTAATTATGTATCGATATGCAGTAGTTCAGTATAAAAATTAGTTATTTTTCAAAAACATAATGTAAAACCGATTGGTGATAGATTAATTGACAAATAACAATGAATCCCAACATAAATGAATTCAAGTGATAGAATACCTTTAAGTTTGAGGGACAAGCTTCATAGGAGACTAAAATAGTATTTATTTATTATAAATATAGAAAAATAAAACTCAAACTTTGCTCACACCTAAGTCCCCATCTTTAAAACTTTGGTAAAAACAATCATGCCCAAGTTTTGTCATGTGATCTCGCAAGTTTGTAATCCACGACTTAACATTATTTCTTCAGGGAGCGTTAAAGTTCAAGAGGGTCAGAGATGGAATCACTGAGACAAGCGTTCTGAAAATACTCAAAGAAAACTTTTCAACTAAAAGAATAACTTCACCCCATGTTTCATATCCTGGTAGTTATTACTTCAGACCTGGACTGAAGAGGTGTTTCTCGAACAATATTCGGGAGAGCCTGCGTAAGCTTTTAGACAATACTTAATTTCTATTGTTCCACTAAGGCCAAATGGATCTAACCCTTTGAGTGTTGTCCTAAAGGTAGGTACCCCAACCGACGGCGATCAAGGCAAACAAAGGGAGGATTCCAGCCCCTGCCCACTGAATAATCACATCGGGTCAGGTAAGACCTTGAGGAGGGTCCACAACTGGCATATTCTCACGTTCCCCAAGAGATTCGGTGGTGATTTCAATACAAACACGAAGACCATAATTGTCAGTAACTAATATACATCATGCATTATTCATTATTTGATGTCCAGAATAAAGAAGGTCTAAAAAAATTGGTAACTGAAGCTAAGTGGAGTTCCCTTTGTTATACAACTGAGCAGTTAAAGACTCCGTGTAGGCTAGATGATAGCATAGTACCTTTTTTATGATAGGTGTTATTTTAAATCCCAGTTAAAGCCTCATGAAGAAAATCAAGGAACAAAAAAAATGTTTATTTTATATTTATAATTAATCAAACTTCATTCCGGTAATCTGGCTGTAGCAGATAATTATTTATTCTGTTACTGTAGCCGTGAGACAACCCTGTGGTTTCGAAGTCCTCCGGGATCCATCTATCCTTAATTTGGTAAAAATACTGGCACCTCCTTGTATAACCTTTGTTCAAGAAACAGTACTTCTTTACAGAGTACTGCACTTCTGATCCTTTATATGTTGCATTTATTTAATTGCCCTTTATAGATTTATTTTATATTTATATTTATATTAAATTACGAAAATGGTCAGTGAACCGTGAATTTTGCGGCCTCTCGGAACTTGGTGGTTGGAGCCTCACTCGCGGCCGAAGGATACACAAAGCGACATGGAGATTCCCAGGCCTCAACACCTTCAACCAAATCGACTATCTCTTAATAAGTGCACGCCATAGATTCAACTAATTGAGCGTAATAACCTTTAGAGGAGCTAACATTAATTCCGACCACTACTTAGTGATAGCACTAATAAGGGCAAGAAAAGACTAAGAAGTGGAATGTCTAGAAGTTGCAAGACCCTAATATATGCAACTCTTTCCAAGCTAAAATAAGTAGAACACTGCATGAAACTCTGGATAATGTCATTAATGAAGACCATCAGGCAGTATGGGACAATGTGGAGTTGGGAATTACAAGAACTGCGTCTGAATGCTTGGACATAAAAGGACGCGAAATAAAGTCACTTTGGTTTGATGAAGAATGCCGAGGCGTAACAGTTGCAAAGAACGTCGCCTACCATGCTATGGTGCAGAAACGGTTCATAAGGGGACCCACAGAAGAATACCGCAAAAAGAGGAGGGATGAGAGGAAGATGCATAAGAAGAAGAAATTATGGGAGATAGAGGGATTGAAAGAAATAGAAGTCCACAAGAGTGCGAATGAAAACAGCCTCTTCTTTCAGAAGGTGGACAATAGTAGAACCCCTTTCAAGCCTAAAATTCATGTGTGGAGAAAAGAAGATGGGACTCTTGAACAATAAAGATGAGATACTTCAACAGTGGGCAAGGCACTTTAGTGGCCTGCTGATGAACAGGTTACAGAGCCCAGAACGGTAAAGGCAAATGAAGAAGAAGATGGAGAGGGTATTGAGCCACCATATTTAGAAGAGGTTGTAGATGCAATCAAGAAAATATGGTGGAGAGGAACAGCACAGGACACTTTATGACCTTATTCTCGAGATATGGGTTCAAGAGAAGCTTCCTCAGAAATGAAGCAGTGCTTTGATATGCCTTCTTTATAAGAAAGGAGAACAATTGGAATGTTCTAATTACAGAGGAATATCGCTGCTCCCCTGGGCTTACAAAGTATTCTCCAATATCCTCTACCAAAGGCTGACTCCGTATGCAGAATGAGAAATCGGGCAATACCAGACTGGCTGCAGGAGAGGGAAATCTTCGGTGGACCAAATTCATACTCTCAGACTAATCATAGTAAGGTCCCATGAACACAAGACTTCTACCCACCACTTGTTGGTGGATTTCAGGAGCGCGTATGACAGTATCAAGCGCCCTATGTTATACGAGAAACTCAGAGAAATGAAGGTTCCTTCAAAGCTAATATACTTTATAAAAATAACAAGGAGCGATGTTAGGTGCAGGGTTGGAATTGGAAGGCAACAGCTCAAAACCGAGCCGAATGGCGGAGGCTCATAGTAGAGGCCAGGACCCATCGCAGGTTGTAGTCCCAACTGATAGATTAATGTAAAGAATACATTTCAAGTAGTAACTGATATATCTACCATATTTAATATCCGATGAAACTAACTCCCACAAGTTTTGCAATAATACTAAACCAAAATGAAATAAAGTAAGGTAAGCCTAGAATATTCGCTTTTTCCACCCCTCACTATATGGCAGGTAGTAGGTTTGTTGATTTCTCTTTTGGATTTAATATATTCATTATGAGTGTTGTTAATTATACAATATAATAAAATCAGATTGGAGTAACATGAAGCTTTTACCATATAATTCTAAATTTCTGGGCCATAACTGAAGGTTTTTCTACTTAAATCATAATTTTCGAAAGCGCGTTGAATTTCTTGTAAAACATCATTCATTTTGTGGTAATATGTCGCATAGTAAGGCAATTGTAGTAGGCAACGGAATTTAACCAGGATTGCCCAAATCATCTACAAAAACAAATATATTACTAAATATAATTTATTTAAAGTGTAGATAGAATAGTTAAATTTAAAGGCACAATTAGTTCACTAATTCTAATTAATTAACAAAATTGTATACGTTTTGGCCTACACGCTATCCTCAAGAAGACAACATTTCAATTGCAAGTGCAATTAATTAAAAACGTTGAAATGATTTTCCTTCCAAATTTAACTAACATATTACCCATAATCAGCCTTTTAAAAAAGATGATTAAGTGTTCGATTTATTAGTCTTTTAAAAATATTACAAAATATGACACTATAGATGCCACATAACAATGATTATGAGGGAAAATGATTGTAGAAAGATAGTCAAGGTGGCGGTCAATGATGGTAAGATATAATAGAAAACAATTTTTTTAATAGTTGTAACCAATGTTTCGCTCCACATTGCAGGGCCTTATCAAGGCTGAATGAGATTAATATACAAACATTGGAAAATATGATAGTCATAATAAAGAAATAGCGAACCCAAGTATTCGATACCGATACCAATAATCGTTCTCTGAATACATCTGTCCAAACCTAAATCTACCGACGAATCAGACTTTACGCAATCTTCCCATCTGCGTTTTGGTCTACCCCTCGAACGTTTACGTGTAAAAGTTAATTAGCATTTTTGGGATCCATTCTTTACTAAGTCCCACAACCTTACACGCCCATCTTAATCGCCGCAACGCTATAACCTGTATTATATTTACCGGGTGCACTTCCCTTACCTTCTAATTACTTAAGTAACATTCTAAATTCTCCCTTTAACTTATCCCTGTTCTGTCCGAATATTTTACCTAATACTTGATTTTCAAAAATCTTAAAGCACTATTCTTGCTTAGTGTAAGAGGCCACGTTTCACATTCATAAAGAACAGTGGGAAGGATAATAGTATAGTAAATTCTAACATTTAAGTTTTTGAACAAAATGCGCTATCTAAGCAATTTCAAAATTGAAAAATAACAAGCAATTCCCGCGTTTAAACTAGCTTTTATTTCTTCAACAATTTATTTTTTCTAGTTGGCGTAGAACCTGAAAATTTAAATCTATAACCTGTTTGAATGTATTTCTTCCTTTGTGCCACCATTATTCATCCCGTTTCTGCTGCTAAACATGTATCTCGTTTTCTGATGATGTTTTATGCTGAATGAGTCACTGTTCATTACTCTAGTTTTATATTTGCAATTCTATCTCTCATTACTGTACTTATTAATAATTCGTTTGCTATTAATCTATATTTAGATTTTTTAACTTACGGTGTTTCTATTTATTTAACCTTTCACTCTCCTTCTATTTATATTCTAATTGCTTTATCATATTTAAAAATGTTATTCTTATTATTATATTTATATATATTATATTATATATAGTTTTATATATACATATATAAAATTATATTATCTTATTCTCATTTAGCCCTGATGAAGCCCTCCAAAGCTAGTGAAATTTTCCAACAGTAAATACAATTAAAATGATAGCGTAAAAGAAGAAAGATAATGTAACTTTTAAGGCAATTATTAGTTAGGAAAATTTTTTAGGATGACTGAATGCAGATTGGAAAATGTGGAGGTCGGTGGAGGAGGGGAGGTTCCAAGGAAGATAGATGGTCCAATCATTGAAAATAGACAGTGGAAAATTGCCCGCCCTCAGAAGACCTGACACTGTAGATCATAAAAAAAAAAATAAATAAAAAAAGAAAGAATAATCGTTTGCTGATTTTAACGCATTCCATTTAACTAAACTCGCGTCAGTTCTCGCTAAAGACACAATAAGCTTCCAGTATAATTCATTATTGAAATTAGCAATAAGTTTGCAAAATCATCTAATAATGATAAATTGAAAAAAGTGTGACAATAATAATTAACAAATAGAAAAAACCAAATAATGTTAGTATAAGTACAACGTTTAAATTAATATTACAGACATCCAATGATGTTTTGGGTTAATTGCACAAAAGTAAAAAGGAAACAAATAAAATAATAGTAACCAAATCCTAAATCGTAAGGAACTCCTAATAAAATAAAAATAAAAAACCATTAACAAAAATGAATTAAGTAGTATGAATGAAGTATAATTAACAATAAATAGCAATTAATGTATGGGTGCATACTTAAAAGTTTTCAAATGAACATTAGGAATATCAAATCTAATGATAAAAAAAGAAAAAAATAATGATTATCAAAAAGATCAAACAATAATTAATAAACTTATTTACATCTTCCAAATGAATTCAAACAATCATATTTTATTTTTATATAATCTTTCTTTATAT
>NW_027108463.1:438738-439852 GCF_000696795.3 Halyomorpha halys
TTTTTTTATATATTCTTCTTTTATTTTTTTAGTAGTGTTAACCCTATTTTATTTTCCATATCATATCTTATACTTATATTAGTATTTAATCATTTATTTACTATTTTTTATTTTATTTTTATGTACGTATTATTGAATATGCATTACCTTTGAGAGTGAAAAATTATTTCAATAACAAAGTAAAAATTATACCGATCTAGAGTTATTTTGTCCCAATCATCATTTTGTAAGATTTTTTTTCTAACTCCAAAAATTCTTTCGAAACTTTTTAGAATGAAGTGTTACATAATTTTTAAACGGTAGTCTAGAACTTGAATTTTCTAATGAATAACGTTTCACTTATGAAGGATTTGATTATAAATTTTATGTTTTTCTTTGACTTGGTAAAAAATGTATTTCATGATGAGGATGGGAATGACAAATCGAAGGCTAGCTTTATCGTCAAAAGCTAAGGTACTCGGAAGTTGCCGCATGACCGTCCACACACACCCTTTGATCCTCCAACGGGCAGCTGGGCACTGAACCAGTGTTTTTTGTTTTGTTTTTTTATACATGGTATGAGGATTGGACTCAACTTTTATTTCGTCAGAAGTAAAACTAATATCTCAAGAATTAGTTATATATATTTTTTTAAATATATTTTAGAGTGATACAAGTTTTTAAAACTTATTTATTAAGAAAATAGTACAAGCCACCACACTTAATTGTTGTTATGACTGTGAGTATCAATTTACAATTAAGTTATAAAAATTACTTACTAGTGCCATTTTAGAATTATCAAACAGTGAGTGTGCATTGTGGGTTTAGTAAGGAGTTATATTTTATCTATCATGTCTTATATTTATATTAGCGTTTTTTCTTCAATACGCTATGTATGACCTGGAGCCGGCTATGTTTGTGAACATGCAGGCTAATCTATTATCCCCTTATTGGATTGATTAAAGTTGTCTCACAGGTCTTTCAAAGTAAATTTTGAGCCGGAAAATAAATTTAGACACTGGATTACCATATCATCAGGCAACTTTATTAAACGATAATAGCACTCACATTCCGGAAATATTTGATTACCTTAAGAAAACAAAAATGTGCGAATACATACAAGTAATTTTATTAA
>NW_027108463.1:440099-442802 GCF_000696795.3 Halyomorpha halys
TCTTAATACCTAAACTCCCCATGTCAACAAGCCAGAATGTATATATATAGGATTAGAGAGTGGAATAAATGAGTATCTGAGTTGAGCTTATGTGTCTCATTTCATGCCCCTATTTTTTAACTCTTCAGTTCTGACCTCTCATAACTTTATATAGGTTTAATCCGAGATACTGTGTGATCGAGATAGTAAATTGCACTAACATACCCCGGACAACAGTACATTATCATTTAATCAAGATTGGATATGTGCATCGCTATGAAGTTTTTTCTCAGAAAGACAGAAGACAGGTTGATTTGGACGTTCCACCTCATCCTCCGAACTCCCCAGACCTTGCTCCGTCCGTTTACTTGTATATCTCGTTAAAAAATTCTCTCCGTGATAAATGTCACAAATCCTAAAGCAAAATAAAAACGCACCCCAACGCTGAATATATTAATTTCAATGAAGTTTCAACGATTTTGGAAAGAGGGGATAATGATGCTTCTTGAGAGATTGGAGAAGGTAATAGAGAAGAGCGGTTCATATATGACATAGTAAATCAACCTTAAGCAACAATTATCCTGTAATAATTTCGCATTAACAAAAAAAAAAAAAAGGAATATACTTACGGAACACTAATATTTTATATATTATTTTTTATCCCGATGTCATACCATCAGTAATATTAGTTTATACTCATTATTCGTTTAAAATGCATTCAACTATACTTCGATTTTCGCAGTTTTATTTAATTTATACATCATAAACAACATTATTTCGTTTTTTTTTTGTTTTTTTTTATTATTTTAGCAAGATATATTTTTAATGATTAAATATAAACTCAAAAAGACTAAGTAAAAACCCTACGAACCACATTAAACCCACATTTTTTAATATAATATCATCATTTCTGTACCTTTATATATATATCAAATTTTTGCAAGATTCAAGTAAATTATATTGACGATTTTCAAACAATTTCAATTTCACCCCAGATCAACATATCAAGATCTATTTTCATATAACTCTTGCAAGTATTTTGTTAAAATATTGCTTATTTTCAACAGGTATTATTTTATGCATTCATCTGTTTTTACTTACTATGGGTATTATTATCACTATTAATGATGCAGTCACTTTTGATCACGAAATTTGAATAAACAATAGGGAATGGGGTATTAAGAAATATTAAAAAAAGTAAAATGGTATAATGAATTTTATAATACCATTAACATGTATTTAGTTTTTTTATTGTTTCTTTAAATATGGAATTTTGTTTTTTTATTGAATTTTCAATTTTCACTTATAAAATATAGGTACTTTCTGTTTAAAGCGAAAGTGATTTAAAATAAATTACATTAGCTTCGTGTTTTCTCTTTTTTTTTTTTTTTTTTTTTCATTCAAACAATGAAGTGATTAACGAAGCCGGCAATTGAACTGTTTATCTTCGTCCAACAAAATTGCTATCACTCACTATTCGATCGTTGAGTTCTGACAGAAAATGCAATCGAAGTTCTGTAATTAAACGAACAGTCTTTGTTCGGTTTACCACCCGTCTTGCCGTATAATTTATGTACCTGCTGTTTTGTATGCCAAACAACGCTGTGTCGTTTCTGATAATGTAGAACCACCTGTATCCTTCTTGTGAAGCTTTCCATTTAAAATTCAAGAAACACTCAAATCAAAGTTTGGATTTTTTCGCTCACTTAACTGAGCTCTCATCAGTATAATATGAAAATGAGTTAAGATGCCAATATCTCTAAATTTTTGATCTGAAACACTGATTGGCCTCGCCAATAAAAAATCAAAAATTTTTAAAATGGATACGGCGGTATCGTTTATACAGTTATATGTTCATTCCATATTGATATCTGTTAAGAGTAGATGTTAGCAGGTGTGTTTAAGGTTTCCTCTTACGACGGGATCCATTGTATTGAACCCTAACCAGCTGCTACGGTTCCCCTCCCAGCCGACAACTGCCCTCAACACTTTTATTTCCACTTGGCTAAGGGGGACGATCACAGATGGCATCATTATGGTTCTACGCTGAACAAACTAGAGGCACCAGTCCCTATCTAGTTGCCACGATCATGCATTCATCATTTGCTATAATGTTGCGGACTGAAAAGAAACTTATCCTATAACAATCCAAGTATAATTTACGATATGCTATTGGGTATTCTGAAGAATAGATCAAAAGAACCTACCAAAAAAGATTAGTGTAAAAATTCTCAGCTCGATAACAGGAGCTCCATGGATCACAGGTAGATCATGTAAGGAAAGAGACAAACCAGGAATCAACTGATTGGTGAGTGCCATAGTATGAAGGTAAAGGGTCTTTTTCTGAAACTATTTCTTTATAGTTCGTTTTTAACTAATTTAATTGGTTTTAACTATTCCTTGTTATTAAAACTATTTATTATTTTTGACCTATTCATGAGTTTTTAACTTATTTATTATTTGTTTTTACATCCCATCGTCTACTCCCAGGTATTTAACTTGTTTACGCGCTATGGTCTACTATGAATATTATTTCAGAATGAACACAATAAAAAAATTAAAACCATGGTTGAGAAAAAACATTGTTAAATGTGCACTGCTGGGAAATGAGCAAATGATAAATTTTTAAGCTGGACTATTTCATAAAATGATAATAATATAATTATGAGAGATAGTTGACCGTGGATGATAAATGAGGAGAAGATGGTTGGGGGTGCGGTCAAT
>NW_027108463.1:442852-444289 GCF_000696795.3 Halyomorpha halys
CAAACGGAGAAGATGCATTCCATACAATATCCCCAAAACAAGAATAAGATAAATTCGAGAAAAGCAACCTATTGTAACTCAAACAAATTAACCAAAGATCCACCAGTGAAATAAAATTAATTGGCACAAACTGAAACATCGAACTAAAAAAAAAAAAAAAAATTACTAACTGTCCGAAAACCACCAACGGAGCAGAAGCATTCCATTCAATAACCAAAAAACAAGAATACGATAAACTCGGGAAAAGCAAACTATTGCAATTTAAAGAAATGAACCCAAGGTAAACCTGTAAACAAATAATTAATGGGCACAAACTGAAACATCTAACTAAAAAGTCCAAAAAAAACATTGCTGTCTGAAAACCACCAACGGAGCAGAAGCATTTCGTACAAGAACCTATAAACAAGAATACGATAAACTCAAGAAAAGCAAACTATTGCGACTCAAACAAATTAACCAAAGATCCACCAGTAAAATAAACTTAATTGGCACAAACTGAAACATCGAACTAAAAAAAAAAAAAAAAACATTGCTAACTGTCTGAAAACCACACACGGAGAAGATGCAATCCATACAATAACCCAAAAATAAGAATAAGATAAACTCGAGAAAAGCATTAATACAATAACCCAAGATCAAGAATCAGATAAACTCGGGAAAAGCATTAATACAATAACCCAAGATCAAGAACCAGATAAACTCGGGAAAAGCATTAATACAATAACCCAAGATCAAGAACAATATAAACTCCAGAAAAGCAAACTACTGCTACTCAAACAATAAACAAACTATTGCAACTTAAAGAAATTAACCAAAAGTAAACCTGTAAACAAATAATTAATGGGAACAAACTGAAACATCTAACTAAAAAGTCCAAAAAAAACATTGCTGTCTGAAAACCACCAACGGAGCAGTAGCATTTCGTACTAAAACCCAAAAACAAGAATACGATAAACTCGAGAAAAGCAAAATATTGCGACTCTAACAAATTAACCAAAGATCCACCAGTGAAATAAAATTAATTGGCACAAACTGAAACATCGAACTAAAAAGAAACATTACTAACTGTCTGAAAACCTCCAACGGAGCAGAAGCATTCCATACAATAACCCAAAAACCAGAATACGATAAACTCGAGAAAAGCAAACTATTGCAACTTAAAGAAATTAACCAAAGGTAAACCTGTAAACAAATAATTAATGGGCACAAACTGAAACATCCAACTAAAAAAAATATATATTGCTCACTGTCTGAAAACAAGCCACGAAGCAGATGCATTTCGTACAATAACCCAAAAACAAGAATACGATAAACTCGAAAAAAGCAAATTATTGCAACTCAAACAAATTAACCAAAGATCAACCAGTAAAATAAAATTAATGGGCACAAACTGAAACATCATACTGAAACAAAACATTGCTAACTGTCTGAAAACCA
>NW_027108463.1:444339-453090 GCF_000696795.3 Halyomorpha halys
CTGTCTGAAAACCACCAACGGAGCAGAAGCATTCCATACAAGAACCCAAAAACCAGAATACGATAAACTCGAGGAAAGCAAAATATTGCAACTTAAAGAAATTAACCCAAGGTCAACCTGTAAACAAATAAGTAATGGGCACAAATTGAAACATCCAACTAAAAAGTCCAAAAAAAACATTGCTGTCTGAAAACAAGCCACGAAGCAGATGCATTTCGTACAATAACCCAAAAACCAGAATACGATAAACTCAAGAAAAGCAAACTATTGCAACCTAAAGAAATTAACCTAAGGTCAACCTGTAAACAAATAATTAATGGGCCCAAACTGAAACATCCAACTAAAAAGACCAAAAAAAAACATTGCTGTCTGAAAACCAGCCACGTAGAAGATGCATTTCATACAATAACCCAAAAATTAGAATACGATAAACCCGAGAAAAGTAAACTATTGCAACTCAAATAAATTAACCAAAGATCCACCAGTGAAATAAAATTAATGGGCACAAACAGAAACATCGAACTAAAAAAAAAAAAAAATTGCTAACTGTCTGAAAACCACCAACGGAGCAGAAGCATTCCATACAATGACCCAAAAACGAGAATATGATAAACTCGAGAAAAGCAAACTATTGCTACTTAATGAAATTAACCCAAGGTAATCCTGTAAACAAATAATTAATGGGCACAAACTGAAACATCGTACTAAAAAGACCAAAAAAATCATTGCTGTCTGAAAATCACCAACGGAGCAGATGCATTTCGTACAATAACCCAAAAACGAGAATACGATAAGCTCGAGAAAAGCAAACTATTGCAACTCAAACAAATTAACCAAAGATCCACCAGTAAAATAAAATTAATGGGCACAAACTGAAACAAAACATTGCTAACTGTCTGAAAACCACCAACGGAGCAGATGCATTTCGTACAATAACCCAGATAAACTCGAGAAAAGCAAACTATTGCACCTCAAACAAACTAATCAAAGATCCACCAGTGAAATAAAATTATGGGCACAAACTGAAACATCGAACTAAAAAAACAAAAAAAAAACATTGCTAACTGTCTGAAAACCACCAACGGAGCAGAAGCATTCCATACAATAACCCAAAAACAAGAATAAGATAAACTCGAGAAAAGCAAACTATTGACACTCCAAAAAATTAACCGAAGATCATCCTATAAACAACAAACGAATGGGCACAAACTGATACATCCAACTAAAAACATCCAACATTGCAACACAGCCAACTAACAAAAATTATGCAGTTCAGCCAAAAAAAGGATGCAGATCAGCCAACCAAAATAAACAACAATAATATTCCGATGATCAACTTGGAAAAGCAAACTATTGCATACAAATCAATTAAGGAAGACGGAGAAGATTAGCCCACTAAGCAAACTGATTAAAGGAAGTGGAAGAAGATTAGCCAACTGAGAAAAAACTATACTACTATATAAAAAATACTTTTTTAAAAATAAAAATATTGAATAACGTTAATTTCACATTATTTTTCTACTAGCCATGTCCTACCTACCTGGAACCACCAAGGAATTTATGAGGCAGGATAAGTCCGATATGAGGGATGATGACGGCCTATGTAAAAAACTATGAATCACAAAACATGAGAAAATGCGATTCTGATTTCGCCTGATGCTTACAAAAAAGCTATAAGATACAGGATAAAGGACATAATCACCAATCGTGGTGAAAATATAAGATGGATAATACTCTTTGGAAACTAATTACATCACACCCCTTGGGAAGCCTTTATCCGGGCAAGTGGTTTCGTATGGCTGCACTGAATGCATTAGCCAGTCCTGCTCGACTGATACTGCATTCAGTGTAGCGACCCATCCACTTTAAAAAAATGAGTAGCGAAACCCTAGGCAGGACCTCGTGGGTGGTTTGGAACGCTGCCTAAATATCTCTTCATTACCATTAATAATATAATACTTACAGTAACAATTATCTATAGATAATTAACATATGATTTTACAAAGTAATAAAGTCAATCAACCTTGAAGTTACATAAACTTTCTCCACTGCAGCAAACATTCATTTATTCAAATTCACCAGATTCTTGTTTAATTTGTGGACATACATTTTGGTGGCAAAATATTGGTACATCGCTTTTCTTGTTTTTTAATCTTAAGCGGTTTAGTGCAGCGGTTCTCAAAATTGATACCTCAAGGAAATGCCAACTTCTCAAAATATTCCAAAAAAGGAAAAAACAAAACAATTTAAAATTGATATATCATACACACAGTGAATACTAGTAGTTACTTTGCACGTTTTTTTCTTATTTTTCTACGTAGTCCACCATTCTAATGATAATTGTTGCAACATTTCTATATTTTTCTTAGCCCGATAAGGGTATAATGACGAATCAATATTACGAATCATTGTGAAAATATAAGATGGATTAAACTCATTGGAAACTAATTACATCACACCCATTGGGAAGCCTTTTTCCGGGCAAGTGGTTTCGTATGGCTGCATTGAATGCATTAGCCAGTCTTGCTCGACTGATACTGCATTCAGAGTAGCGAACCATCCATTTTTAAAAAAATGAGTAGCGAAATCCTAGGCAAGACCTCGTGGGTGGTTTGGCACACTGCCTAAATATTTCGTCATTACCATTAATAATAGAATACTTATAGTAACAGATATCTATAGATAATTAAAATATTAAATTAAGGGCAGAATGGTAGCAGGAACCAGATGTTTCACCGCCCTGCAAAAAGATCTCCCATACAAAAGTCTTTCCAGGAAAGCATAGGTTTTGTTGTACAAAACAATAATTAGACCAGTGGTAATGTATGGCAGTGAGATATGGACTCTAACCAAGGAAAATAGAAGAGCTCTACTGGTTTGGGAGAGAAGAGTCCTGAGAAAGATCTTTGGACTCGTTAAAGAGGAGCACAGGTGGAGAATCAGAAGCAATGACGAAATAAAGGAATTGTATGAAGAGCCAGATATCCTCTGTGCTATTAAGAAGAGCAGGCTAAGATGGTTGGGATATGTGGAAAGGATGGAATCCTGCAGGCTACCTAAAAGGATGCTAAATGGTGCACCAGGAGGAAAAAGGAAAAGGGGCAGACCAAGGCGCCGGTGGCTGGATGATTTGAAAGGGATGGGAATTGAAAATTGGAGGAGTTTCGTTGGAGACCGCGAGGCATGGGAAAGAGTGGTGGCAAAAGCCCAGGTCTTACAAGGACTGTAGCGCCCAACAGTGAGTGAGTGAATTAAAATATTCTTTTACAAAGTAATAAAGTAAGTCAACCTTGAAGTTACAGTAATATCACCTTTTTCCCCAGTTACAGAAACGCCTCAAGCGAATGCCATTTTCTCACATTATCCAAAAACAAACAAAATTTCAAATAACAAATATACAGTGCATTTCACTATGTTCATCGTGGACATGACAGCTTACCCATTACTTTGCACCGTTTTTCAAATTATTATTTTTTTATGTATTCAACGGATATAATAATAATTGTTGCAACATTTTTAAATTTATTTGGCTCAACAAGGGTACCGCGAATTTTTTTAGTCCAAAAAGGTTACCGCTGCCGTGCATGGAAGCCAATGAGATTCTCATCCTTCTGCCTGACCTCCAATAATGAGGTTCCTTGGAGTGGGATTCTGACTTTCATAGTCGTTATGTGAGGAAAGCCTTCAGCATAGATAACAAAAAAGGGGTAAAAAACCAAAAGGAATAGGAAAAAGAGAAGACATAAAGAAATATAAAAAGTGGTTGGATGATTGCCGCTGGTGGCTATTAGGAATGTCGACTCACAATAAACGTCCCCATTACAGATTGGTTATGGAGAGGTGCACCGCCTTTACTTTTCTTACTCTAGATTTGTTTGTGTTAGTCATAGTGGTTGGGCTTGAAGGATCTTCGATTCAATGCTGCTCTACCTACCGTTCCAGCATTCCAGCTCCAGTAGATTATAGCCCTTACTAACACTCCGTGCTAAATATACACCGGCAGGTGTCCGACCTTTGCCTCAGTCACGCCTCTTGATCTATTTCCACCACCATTCGGCAACATGAATTATTTTAGAAGTATGGAATTTAAATTATAAACATCGGGGGTATTGTAACAATAATTTTGTTTAATGAATTTTTATTTATTTAGTTTTTAAGTAAAAACGTTTTCGTCTTAAATAAAAGCGTATGGTAGAAAAAAAATAAAGACATTAAGACGAGAAATGGTTTTTATTAATCAATTTAAAAATTGAAATTAGCGCTCATACCTTCTGTCTAGAAAATTAAAAGTCAGAATTCAAAAAGTTATTATACTTCCTTATGTTCGTTATGGTTGCAAAACGTGGCCTCTTAAATTAAGGGACGAACAACGCCCTAAGATTTTTGAAAATAGAATATTGCGTGAAATAATCGGACCGAAGAGGGATCAGTTGACCATAACATTTAGAAGACTACAAATGCCTGATTGCGAAAAATGCACCAGGTAGAATATAATGAAATCATTACGGCGAATCCGAAAAAGTACTTTCCTACCATCGGTTCACGCCTGGAATAAACTTGGGTCCTCCCCAACTACCATGTCTCACAGTTCCTCACAGGGCATGGGGGTTTCAGGACTAAGATTGACAGGACAGGGAAGAGTGATCAATAAATGAATAAATAATGATGGGGCGGTAATAATAAGATAATAGTGATAATAGCGGTAATAGTGACTAAAACTAAATTAATGAAATAAATTTTGAAAGGACATTGTTTCTTAGGTCTATGTCATTACTTCGAGAGTATGGGTAGCCAAATTTATACACACTAGTTATTGAAAATCCTGGTTCGTAATCTGAGAGGTTGTTACTATTATTAGAAGAAGGTAAAATCTTAAATTCCCTAACAATCTTAACTGAAATTTCCAAAATAATCAGAGTTCTGTGAGAGTGTTCCCTGAAATCCGTCTTTCTAAAGATTTTTCGAAAAATTACTTTTCAAAATTGCGTTTATAAGCGTGACAACGCCTACCAATCCAAAGGTTGTGAGTTCGAGCCCCTGCCCCACCCAAGTTTTATTTTGTAGCATAATATTATACAAAACTCACTCACAGTCTTCCCCAAGGCATTTATAAGGCCCGTTAGCCAATGTGTGGCTTTCACAAAATAGATAAAGGGAACAAACCCTAAAAATGACGCAGAAGTCGGAGATGTTGGCCGAAGGGTGCACATAGTCCCTCAATATATTTTATGATGGTCAAGGAAAATTGGACATCACGCATTTCTTCTCAAAATGGCTACAGTTTCTGTTGTGGATTCTCGTCGGGAAGAACGTAGAAAAAGAAGCATTTTGATTTTAATATCATCTTTGAGCCATGATTCACCTCATTTTTGGATTATCAAATCTCATTCACTCAATATATTTTTGGTGATTATAATGACATTGCGATATTCCAGTTTTTAATGCTATAAGTTTCAGAAAATTGGACTTCATCCAAGTCCGATGAGCCGGTCTTCATAGCTTAAATTTAATTTAAGACAGAATTATTGGAAGAAGATAGGCTTGATACCTAGCCAGAAAGGAGGGGATACAATATATCACAATTTCTTATTAAAATTTTTTAAATTAAAATATATAACAGGATTAACGGATATAATTAAAAGGAAATTTGTGGAATATGACCATTATAATCTGAAAATAGGTTTATATAATAATAATAAATTAGGTAATTCTGTCAACAATATGAAAGATAAAATTGATAATAAAGATAAAATAAAAGTGATTTAGGAAATTAATTGCCAGAATTGTGAAGGTGTGTATATTGGAGAGACTTCAAAAAAATTAAAAACTAGAGTTGAGCAACATGTGAATAATTGTAAAAATGTAGAAAACATCAACACAACAGCACTGGCAGAACACAGCATAAAATATAAATATGAATTTGATTTTAAAAGTCTAGAAATTTTAGACACTGTAAATCAAAGAATAAATAGAAAAATAACAGAAGCAGTATATATCACAAAAACATAGATAAAGCTATCAAAACAGATACGAAAACTTTATGTACACACTGCATAAATATAGTAAATAAATTAGTAATTCAAGTAGAGTACTAGAGATTAGAATAATTTAATACTTTAATGTGTTGTTAATATTGTTAATTAATAGTATGTTAATATATACTAATTTATAAAAAAAAAAAATGTTTAAAATTGTTATTAAATTAGTCATCTTTCGAGTAACTGAGGCAGGAGAATGTTGACTTGGATTTAATCTATTTGTTATCAATGATAATGATAACCTATTTCAGGAAGGTGATTATATCTCCTTGTTTAGAATGTGTTTGTTTTTTAATTATTTAAAGAAATTTTATATTTGTGACAATAATATGTAATTATTAGCAATGCAAGACTAATAAGGAGAAAGCACAGTGTAATTATAGATAGATGTTTAATCAGGTAATTGTTTAAAAAAAATGTTTAATAAGATTGTGATATAATGTAATTGTTATATGCATGGTAAGTATTTGAGAAATAAATAGTTGAAACAATGGAGAGTGTTTTTTTCATTCATAAGTTCTAAACTGATTGATATGTATTGTTGAAATAGTAATAGAGTGAAATAGACATTGTAAACTAAATAATTATAATAAGAAAAACTTTGATAATAGTAGGTAATTTAGCACATTATTACGAAAATTAATTTATTACAACATATTGTTCCCTAATTTAAGAAGTTTTATAGGTTATTGACTATTGATAAAATTTGACTGACAAAGTATAATTGCCTGTAATATTGCAATAACCAATGTTAGAAGTAATATTGTGAATAAGGTAGGAAATTTTTCAGAATGTTTTTAGGATTTAATTTACAGTGACTCAAATGTAATAAAAAAATTTATTTGCAAGATCCATGAGAATGGCTGAAACGTTGGAGTTAAAAGATAATAAAAAGTGTGAGACTATACGGATATTTTTGTTATAATTAAAAAATATTAATTTTTCAAAATAGATTATTGTGTCTTTGAATCTACCCAGTTTTTGAGAATACTGAATCGATTGTCTTAAGTATATTTGTCCATAATTGAAGACAGAACCGTAAATTCGGAATACAAGAAAAGGACAAAACAATAACGCTTACAGAAGTGAATACAATATTTATTGTTTTGTTGATATCCTTGACGATTAGGATTCTATTGTGAAGAGGTACAATGGAGACACAGACAGCTCTTTGTTCAGTCAGAGGCAGCTGATGAAGGAACACATGTTTCTTGAGCGACTAACCAATCTCTTGAGCCAGTAGCCAACTCATCATTGCCTCCCCAAGGGTGTCTGCACCTTCAATTATCCCCAACGTAATCTGAGTCTTTAAAAAATAATAGTTGGCAATAAACGATGAGATGCTGTATTGCTATGTTTACACATTGAATATAATAGTATTTCACTCATCATTTGATGTAAAATAATTTTTTTGGGTTTCTGTAACGAAATACAGTCAATCTAAGAGCATCAATACAACAACCCAATGAAGATAGTAATTAAAATAGAGTAAATTTGTTAAAATATGACATATAAAAAATACTTAATGAAGTACTTAATGAACTTATTGTGGGAAATCTATACCTCATGAACCATGAGACGTAGAGATGACTATTAGCACTCAAATTAAATCTAGTTTGATGTTCTATAAACTAGTTTTTGATATTTATTTACATAGGAGAAGTAGTTTTCTTGATTTTTCAGTATACATTTCAAGAAATGTTGCTTTTTAAAAAAATGCATATCGGTAACAGTAAAACAGTTATTGAATGCAAACAGCTCTACTACAGATCATATTTTAGCAAACTTGTTCTAAATGGTTCTCTAATAGGTTTTCTAGTGTTGTACGTAGTTTCAGAGATATGGAGCTCGGAGTGAATTTTTTTTTTAATATTTTGAAACGGCGGCCATTTGTTTTCCTCCTAACTATATTTGGAAGACTTATCAATCATTATCAACCAGTTTTCACTGATACGATATGCTGTCTCTAAAGCTACTAGGGTTAAATACTAGGTTTTCCTTAATCCACTGAAGGATCAGGTACCTACTTAATTATCGGCCACAGTCGGATTCATTAGCTATGATTCCAGTGTCTTCCTCCAAAGAACTACTCCACTTCCTTTGTTATTAACGGTTTCTAAGTGTTTTTGACATAACATTTTGAAATGTACCTAACATTTATCTCATAATTTCGGAGGAACACATCTTTTTTATGTTTCAAAATTGAACGATACCTGTTTAATTAAATTCATAAATTCAAAATTTTAAATCATTACAAAAATAGGGTAAAAACGGAGGAAAATGAATCTACCATATAAGGTCAATTCCCCTACAGAAAACTATAAGGGTCTTCTCCATGATGAACCGCTAAACTTGAGAGTAAATATAGTTTACATATTTAATATTTTGTATAAAACTATGTCACCCCTATTCGCTCTGCTCTCTCATAGTGGTTTAGTGGAGTAATAATATACCGACCGATTTGTTTTCTTGAATAGAATGGCAGTAAAGTATTGTCTATCATATAAAATAGAGTCTAATGTATATTAAATCACATTAAAACAAAAAAAAACTTTTATCGAATAATACATTCTGCCACACTCAAGGGCAATAGGTATTAGGGATGTAAGTAAGTGCACAACATGCAATATATACATGATAACTAAAAAAAAAGTAGATAAATAATGTTAATAAAAAAATACATTAAAATAAAATGGTTAAACATAAAATTATA
>NW_027108463.1:453160-467194 GCF_000696795.3 Halyomorpha halys
ATATATAATTTTATGTCAGGGTTGTCTGGTCTTAGACGGTGTTCTCCAGCCTGATATCCACTTTACAGAAGGCCCACGACAAGGCGTGTCCATTATAAGTTAGGAACGGCCGTGCGAGAGGATGAGCCCTGGGCACTGACATAGGTAAGAGAAGGTCTAGGTAAGAGAGTCTGAGGTAGAGTAACAGTTATAGATGCCGAAATGAAGCGGACGGACTAGAACTGTCAAGATAGAAGCCAGCTTACTAGTTGCCAAGATGAAGCGGACGGACCAGTAAACTGATAAGGCTAGTTGCAGCTCTAGATGCCGAAATGAAGCGGACGAACTAGAACTGTCAAGATAGGAGCCAGCTTACTAGTTGCCGAGATGAAGCGGACGGACCAGTAAGCTGATAAGGCTAGTTGCAGCTCTAGATGCCGAAATGAAGCGGACGAACTAGAACTGTCAAGATAGAAGCCAGCTTACTAGTTGCCAAGATGAAGCGGACGGACCTGGAACGTGAAATAGGAACCTGGAACGTACGTACTTTATACAGAGCTGGAGCTCTTTGGATCTCTTGGCAACACAGGAGAATGGACTGGTATAAAGAGTAAGAATTGCATAACGCTTTATAGTGGAAGCGAAAATAAGCATGAATTTGCAGTTGGATTTATGGTCGCAAATCGAATAAAATCCTCAATCCTCGATTTCCAACCAATTAACGAAAGGCTATGTAAACTACGCATCAGAGGCCATTTCCGGAACATTAGTTTCATATGTGTTCATGGCCCAACAGAAGGGAAGGATGAAGAGGAGAAAGATATTTTTATGAGCAATTGGAAGAAGCATATAGTACTTGTCTCAGTTACGATATGAAAATCGTGTTGGGAGACTTTAATGCACCGGTTGGTAGGGAAAAGGAGCTGAGACCCACCATAGGAGTTCATAGCTTACACAGTAGAACTAATGACACTGGGTACAGAATAGTGATCTTTGCAGCATTGAAATCTATGTCTGTTATAAGCAAAATGGTCCCTCATAAAAATGTCCATAAAGAAACTTGGCACTCTCCGGATGGCACCACAGCAAGTAAAATTGATCACGTACTGGTATCCTCCAAAAACTTTAACTGTATAAATGATATAATATCGTATAGAGGATATGATGTTAACACAGATCTTTACCTCATCATGATGAAACTACAATAAAGAATAAAATGTACTGCAAAGGAACAAAAATTCGATACGAGCAGTGGAACACAGAAGGTCTAAAGACAAACGAAATGCTGACTAAGTTTTATGAGATAGTCATATGCGGTGAAGCTATGGCGACAAGTGAAAGTAAGTGGAGGTGTATCAATGTAGGATTAGCCCAGACTGCTAAAGAAGAGTTTGAAAAAAAAAACAAGACATCCTCGGAACTATTGGTTTGACGATGAATTTGTACAAACAATCCAGAAGCGGAATGAAAAAAGATTAAGGTGGATTACTCGAACGAAACGGCTCAGTTAAAAGGAATACAACGATGGCAGGATGCACATGAAGAAATTAGTTAGAAGCAAGAAGAGGGAAGCATTGAGGAAAATTATTGAGAGAACAGAAAACTAAAGAAGTAGAAATGAGTCCCGCAAGTCTACAAAATGATGAATAACATCAAGTGCGGATCGATCAGGAGAGCCAACCTAATTAGAGACCCATGGTCTTCTAACATACTAATGCTAGAAGAAGAAGTGCAAGAAAGGTGGCGGTAATATTTCAAGAGCTTATTGAACCCGAGAGAAGCAGAGAATTGTCTGGAAGACCGTGTACGATCACCAGTGGGTACTAATGATAAAGCTTTGGAAGCCATCCCACCCGATGTAGAGGACATCGAAGACATCTAGTCTAAACTTAAAAATAATAAATTACCCGGTAATGATGGACTCCCAGCAGAATTGTTTAAAGCAGGGCATCACGAAGTCGGCAGAGAACAACAGGACCTAATAGCTCAGATATGGGAAGAGGAAACCATACCCAAGGAGTGGAATGAGGCGATAGTAGTACCTATATACAAGAAAAAGGGACGATTTGCAGCAACTATCGAGGGCTTAACACTGCATATAAATTTTTTTCTATATCCCTGTATAATAGACTCCTTCCGTATGTTGAACGGAAACTGGGAGAATATCAAGGTGGGTTCCGGCCCAATAGGTCTAATATTGATCAAATCTTCGTTCTGAGGCAAATCTCAAGAAAGATAAAGGAAAATCAGCAGACAACTTGGATGCTATTCATTGATTTTCGGGCTGCCTATGATACAATCGTAAGGAGTGAGCTCATAGTGGCTATGCATGAACTGGGGCTTCTTAGTAAACTCACCCGATTAGTATAATGCACAATGGTGAGCGCAACCTGCCAAGTAAAATCCTGTGAATTATCAGAGCCTTTTGAAGTGGAATGTGGCCTAAGACAGGGTGACCCAATAGCTCCTTTCCTGTTTAATATCGTTCTACAAGGAATCATAAACAGAGCAAGAATAAATCAGGAAGGAACAGTATTCACAAAGATGACTCAAGTTCTGGCCTATGTAGAAGACGTCGCCATCATCGGTAGATCCCTACAGAACATTAGGACTGCTTTTGAAGCGATGGATGTCGAAGTAAAAAGGATGGGCTTGCGTATCATTGGGGCAAAAACCAAGATTATGCTGCTGGTAAGATGCCTCTAGACCAGAGGCAGAGTCGCCTTGTAATGGAAGTTTTTCTTACCTTGGCTCTATTATCAATGAGAACCGGGATGAAGAGGAAGTTAGAAGCAGAATTGCTGCTGGAAATAGAGCTTATTTCTCCATTGCAAGGTTAATCAAAAGCAAACTTGTTAGCCGTACCACCAAGTTCACCCTGTACAATTCGTTGATAAGGCCAGTCGTCACATACGGCGGAGAAACTTGGACACTAAGCAATAAAAGCATTAACCTGTCTAGGTTTGAAAGAATAATTCTGAGGAGAATCTTAGGGCCCGTATGCGAGAATGGTAATTGTGGAAGAAGGAAAAATGGTGAACTTTTTGTGCTCTATAAGGAATGTATCATCTCCTTGTACATAAGGATGCAGAGGCATAAATCATATTAATAAAAAATACATTAAAATAAATAAGCATAAACTAAAATGGTGAAAAATAAAATTATATATATACACAACATAAATAAACAGGCGATCAACTGATTTAAATACGTATGTACAATAAAATTACAATATTAAAGTTTCAAGTAGGATCTTGCTTCATTCTCCTAAATTTTAATATTGTGTAAAGGAAAAATTACTTTAAAGAAGTAAAAAATGAAGTTTACAAGTTAATAAATAAAAAATTATTCAATACAGCTTCCATTTAACTCTTCAATTATTTTCAAATATTCCGGTTTTTAATTAAAGTAGTTTAGTTTTTATTTATTTGGCACTTTGTTTATTTTAATTGAGACAAGGTTGAGTAAGCTTTTAATGTGCACATTAATATTATCAATTACACACTAATGTTTATTTTTTTTTTTGTGTTTTATATAAGATTTTGCACATTTTTGTTTTTATAGCACGTTTTTCAGTTTTTTTACTGCACTAAAATCCGGTCGGGAGCCATGCTCCCCAAATACATTGCGTTGCAACATTACACAGCATACCAATCAATTTATGGCCTGACATATACAATACATATATTTACATATATATAACAAAAAAAAAATGTTTTTCCCAACCGTTTTACCATCAATACTACACACTGAATACAAATATTTCATATTTTGTTCTTTCCATTCCACTATTTGATTCCATTACACAATTTTATTTCATTTAATTGACAAATTTACTCACCCTAATTCACTTTCTCAGATCCTCTCCTATGATCCGCTACTCACGTTCGATCCGTTAAACAATTTATCATTACACAGCAATGTCAAATCAAACCAAAGAAATAATAGTCACAGCAGGAGATCAGTTTGCAGAAAAACAAATAAATAAATACATATTAAAAAAACAAAACTAATACATAGATTTAAAAAAAAAAAGTTAGTTAAAAGAAATACTTGAATGAATAAATAAGTTTAAAAAATGAATAAATAATATAATGAATAGATAAGGTAAGGGAATAAATATTTTACATTAAGTAGTTTATATATTATTTTTTCATTAAGGAAAGGGACGCATTTTTCACATATTTCATTCTTTTCTCTTTCCACTCCACCCACCTGATTGAGGTCATAAATTAATAATAAATAATTAAAATAAACTAAATAAAATTATACCTATATATAATATTTACATTCTGTCCAGGGATCCCATAATCAAGTCCTGTGGATGGCATGGCAGAACTCCAGAATTCAGTACTTCTCTTCCAGTGATATATACTAAATCACAAAAACTAAAAGTTGATTCATTAGTAAGTAATGAATAATAATTTAAGGTAAGGTCAAATAGTTTTTTAAAAAAAGTATTTGGTTCGTTTTAGTGTCCTTAAAAACGAAATTTCGAAAATAAAATGTAGGTACTAAACCGTTTCAGAAAAAAAATATTTTTTAGATTCCTGCGATATGAGTAAAGATGTGAACCGAATGGCGTTGCCTGATTTGTTGAAAATGTAAAATATAGTTTTTGAGTTACCACACAGTTCCCATAAAAACGGGAATCTAAAAAATAAAAAAACGTTTTTTTTTTTCATTGTACATTAATGGATTATTAATAAAGTATTACATATGATTAAAAAAAATAAAAGATGGTTATTTGAGCCTTTGATGTCAATATAAGAATTCTTACCTGCCGATTCCATAGGAAATAGTTGAAGAAGGCTGAACTAAACGAATTATTTACCATGAAAGAAAGCTTGAGTTTTTCAAATTGTGCTTTAAAAACATCATTGTTAACCGATACATAACCCGTGGCTAATGCAAGGTAATTTTAAACCCGGAAATCTTGCCCGTGATAGCCATACATTATAAAATGCCCCTACACTTGTAACATCATTAATATTTCCTCAACTTTTATTTTGTTTATATCTCATTACTGAAATAATCTTATATATTTATTATGAAATAATCTTATAGATTTAATAACAGATCTGGTACCTGTAAGGTGGGCCTTCCATGGTTAAATAAGTTACATGAAATAATCTTGAATGTTTGTTTAACAGCAATAGAAAGCTTTCTAATGAATCCACTTTTTTGAAGCAAACCAGTTTTGATAATCTTTTTTATATATATATATATATATTTTTTTTTAATCAGAAAAGATAAGTTGTTTAGCATTTATTGTAAGGGATTAATTTTAACATATAAATATTCAGTGATTTTTTTTCTCCATTCCTACATTTTTTCTTTATTTTAAAAAATATTTATATTACACCTATGTTTCACCCTCCTTCTCCGTCTTGAGGGTATTTTAATTTATTTATTTTTTGTGAATTTACTTCTTTTTTGTGTCTTATATTTATATACAATGGTAATAAAGAACATAGAGCTCACTCACACCATATTTACAAATATATAAATTAAATGATAACAAAATAAGAAATATAAGAAAAAACAAAAAAAAAAATAGATTGAACTTTGAGTGAAATAACATCTTAAACATGATTATTAATATTTATGATACCTATATTTAGCTTGGAGGTACTCCGAATCGAGCTCTTCCTTATGGAGGAAAGACCAGGACTCCGGATTTTCTGGTGCTTCTCTCTCAACCGCGTCACTGTTATTAAAATGCAGTGGAGGATGAGTGAGGGCGCTAGCCATAGTCGCTCAAGACATGAACATGTTAATTTTCTGTCAAGGAGAAATTGTTCTTCAATAAGGGAGAGGTGGCTTTGAAATTTGTAGATGCTGTTCAGGATTTTAGTTTGATGAATCAGTGGGGGTATCATCAGCGAATGTTGTCAGGAAAGTTTGGGATGAAGAGGAATATCTGCGGTAAAGAGAATGTAGAGGACTCAAAGTAGGATACTTCTACAAATTTTAAAAACAATATAATAATAAAACATATATAACAATTATTTATATCTTAGTTAAAAATTTATATAAGTTATCCTACTATAACTATAATATTCTGTTTCTTCCTGTCTAAAATCCATAATTTTACTTCGTAATATTTTTTTTTAATAAAAATTTATAAAACTGGAACGAAATTCCTTGCTCCTTCCAAATCCTTGCTCTGTTCCCACTTTTTTGAGCTTTCCTCATATTTATTAATTATTGTTTTTATTTTTACTTTCCTCTCTACCACAGCCATAGTCTTTTTTCATTTTTTTATAAGTTTAAGTTGTTTATGAAAATCACTAAATATTTAAATGATATAAAAAGAACCATTCCGGAGTAGGAGATTGCCGTATAGAATTGCCTTTTATTTATGCAATAAATGAAAATCATACAAAATACAATATAAACATTTAAAGAAGATAAAAAGAAAAAAAAATTATACATATAATAGTTGACAAAACATTAACTTCCTTCAATTTTATTTTCATCTTTCTGTATCCTTTCCTACATAGGGCTTCTCTTTGGGGAGTAATAGTCAGCACTTCCCGGGGTGACCAGCCCAATTGGGAGGCGAGTTCTTTCCATTTCTCCTTCCAGACATCCCTGTCCCTAGCAGCTCTCCACCAGAGGGGTCCTGCCATCCTCTTGAACTTAGCGCTCAATCTTTTCTCTTTACGTCCTCTTCTTCTTTGAAGGTCGTATGGAGTCTATTCTGTGGCAATTTTTGACCATCTGTCATCTTCGCAGGCTTTTTTCATTTTATTATAAGTTTAAGTTATTCATGAAAATCACTAAATATTTATATGATTTAAACTGAATCATTCCGGAGTAGGAGATTGCCGTATAAACGAGATTAATATTTTTTTGGAAACAAGGTTTATTGGGAATAGAATAACCACTTGGTCATATTATTAATCCTTCTGAGACTAACTGTTACTACTAAAAATATACGTAACCCCCATCTTCACAGTCCATACAAAAAGATTGCAGGGTAATCTAACGTTAGATGAGAACAGCAACTCACTGCCTTCAAAGGAAAGATGTTATCGCTTTATTAATTGAACTCAATATCGCTTCCCGTCTGCTATATCCAACACCCTTGCATCAATCCGCCTTGTATTTATGGTTGGGTTTCTTTTTCTTATGTATTATTTTTCTTTAATATTATTTTCATAAATTATTATTGAATGATAATTTTAAAGTTGAACAACATATTTTTATTGACAAAAAATACAACATGAAATGTATGCATAAAAATATATTAATTTTAAAATTTATATTTTAATAATAACAAGTATTTGTATAACAATGGTTGTAACTTTATACTTTTTTTTTAATCCCAACAAAAACTCAATTGAGAAAAAGAAAAAATTGATTAAAATAAAAGATTTTTTTTTTTTTAAATTTATTTATTGTAATTTACAACTGTACAAAATAATACAACAGTTAAATATGTAGTATGTTTCATATACACTTGAAAATCTTGGGAAGGAACCACCCATTGGTGGTACTTCAAACATTAATTTAAACTAGAAGGTCTCGTGGCCATCTTCTTTTCAGACGCCTCGGAGGATTATCAGGGATTGTTAAGAATGAAAGATTACGAATTAATGGGTTAGGATGGTTAAGGAGTTTGGAATAAAAAGACGCATATCTGGTTTGGGTCAAATCTGCAACGAATGGGATGTTAAGGTCTTTATGAATGAGTTTATTTGTGACGTAATAAGGAGCATCAAGGATTTTACGTAGGATTTTGGATTGTAACGATTGGATGCGGGAAGAATTTTATGGTTTGGTGGAGCCCCAGAGCTCAATTCCATATGTCCAAATTGGTCTGATTATTGTAGTGTATACTAATTTTTTGTAGTGAATGGGAAGTTTAGAGCGTTTGTCAAGTAAGTGTTGTAGCAATCGGAATCTACGATCAGTTTCTTGTCGTTTCATTCTTGTGTGTGGATTCCAAGTAAGTCTCTTGTCAAGATGGAGTCCTAAGTATCGAATCTGTTCAACAGGAACATCATTTTAAAACAAACATACAAAAATAATTAGGAACTAATATAATACAACAATTTTTATATTGCATCTCCAATATTTTTACCCTTAACAAAAGTAACAAACATACAGCCTGGATGTATTTTTCTTTCGGTTTTGGGAAGAAACTTAATTCAAAATTTTTAGTTAATACAAGTACTTTATGAGAATATAGAGGCAGCCATCTATCGGTAAGTAAAAGAAAGAGAAAAAAAGTCAGTGGTTTGTTTTAGGCCTTTGTTTATAGACGACGACTATTACCCACCAGGCAAAATTTATTTTTTGATTGGTATTGACCTGTATCCGTGCATTATGGTACTCCATTCGATTCTGGTGTAGAGTCTTACTCCAATCACCAGTACTTGGAATAGTGGTCATACCACCAACAGATACGTCCTACCTCTTCTCTCTATCCCAACAGATTATGGAGAAGAAGATTGGAAGAATTATAGTTGACTGTAAGTAGTAGATCAGGAAGATAGTCCGGGTGATAGTCAATAAAGGTACCTAACAACAAATAAATAATTTACCAATAATTAGGTCATCCATAAATAGTTCCTTTACTGTTTTCTTCATTTGTCGACCCCCACCCGGTCTATTTTTCTATAGAAAAGCAGGTTAAAACATGTTGGGAGATAATTGCGCTGCATCTATCTTGAGCATAAAAACATTTTGACCTTTCAGTAGAGCTTTCACAGCCTTTACACTTTAGTGTATGAGGTTGGAGTCACTAGGGTAGGTGGCGTGTAATCTGCGAAATCCTTATGAGCCGGAGTTACAGGAACCAAACTATTAACATTTGAGGAGCTTTCAGGAGCCTTTATAAGATTTGAAGAAATTTAGAATTCAAGAAGAATTTCTCCTCCTGCTGAAAGTAGATCTTGAAAACATTGACGTTCTAACTCCTGCACACTTCTTGATTGGGATAACATTATCTGTCATACCAGAACTTAGTGATGAATCGATCCCTAGCGAACTTTCCAAGTCTATCCGAAAGAGTTGGAGTCGTGATTATATCTACAGATGATGAAATGGAAACAGAAGTAACCCAATCTAAAGAAAAATGATCTTGTCGAAATAATGGAGAGCAGAACACTCTATCGGACATTGGTGAGTCGCTCGGATAACAGATACTTATGCTGGGAAAGATGGTGTTGTGCGATTAGTTACCGTCAAAACATCAAGTCAATTGTTTATTAAATGGTATGTTATGGCGTGTCTATTTCTGCATTTCTTCTCCTCAAGAAATTAATGTATTGATAGATAAGGACAACTAATATATATTCTCAAAAAAGTTGCCCATCGATTTTTTATTGAATTATAATTAGCAAGAACCAACTTGGTAGATTTATTAATCACTCATTCAAATCCTTGCTGACTTGTTTATATTCATTTTAAAGAGACAAGTTGAGGTTAAAAATAATTTGAATTACGATTTTATGACGAACTAGCGTCTATAGTTCGACATAAAATCATAATTAAAATTATTTTCAACTTATCAGATTTTGATCTGGCATTAATGCATAAATAACAAATTTGAAAAAAATAATTGTATGAATTATTTTGTGGTTTTACGATATTTTGTACATAATACTGAGAACGATGTATAAATGATATATTTTCAGCTAGAAGCGCTTATATAAAATGTATATATTTGTGAATGTATATGAGAAATCAGTGATAAGTCCTTTTGCTATTAAATCAAGTTCCTGCTGTGGCAGATAATTACTTATTCTGTAGCCATGAATCAACCCTGTAGATTGGGAAGCTCTCCAGAGTCTGCCCAGCCTCATAAAGTGGGTAACCCTTAATTGGCGGAAAATTTGGCGGTCAAGCGAGACTAAATCACCTTCTAGCATAACCGTTGGTCTAGTAACAGTATATTTTTTTTTTATAAAAATATAATTCATAATATTATCATTTTTTTTTTTTTAATACTAAACAAATTATCGACAATGCACGGCATTTTTATGGTATCTGAGCTATACTTAATAAAAAAATATAAAATCACTTGTAAATACAAAAATTAAAATGAAAAACAAATCTATAATTTAACTATTTTAAAAGAAAATATTCTTGTTTAGCTTGATCAATACTTGTATAAATTCTAAAATAAAAAACGTCTGATTAAGGATAAAACATGATTTGAATTTTTATAACCATTTGTTAATGTTAAAAACATTTCATAAGTATGAGTGAATAAAAATATATTTTTTTAAAAAATTGGTAAAATTTGATATTTCCACTTGTCAAGAAAAGATTAAATTAAGCTTTTTTCAGATTTTGTCTCACTGTAAGGCAGTAGGGAGAGAGTGACGTATAGCTATGAAATAGGAATAGGTTTAGATAAGGCGGACAAGGAAGATTTACTGTTGAGTACATAGTAGAATTAAAACTCATCTTATACTAAAAGGTGTCAGAGGCGGCTTCCGAAGAATGTTATGTGGGACATTAAGGTTGGAAGGAAAATAAGATTATTTTATTCCAGGGGGGGGCGAGGATTAGGGAGGGGATTTGGTAAGGCGCTAAAACCTAAATAGGGCAATAAACGGCATCATGTTTATCGTAAACGGGGTCCCCCGGTGTCTTAATACTCTTACCTAGATGGTGAGGAAAAAAATTTTGACGTTTAAGTCAGCCATAAATCTATAGACGGTAGCTTAGATGGTTCCATGGGAGCTAAATAAAAGATGAGGAGGAAGAAGGGATTTGTCGGGGGCTCGGAGTTCATTAGCATATCGGTTCCTCGGAGTGTGTCATTTGGATTGCAATCAAACTTGAAGGCCGGCCGACGTCCTGGAAGAGGTAAACTATGAGACGGGAAATAAATTGAGTGTAGCATATGTCGAACGTGAGACATTGCCAATATTCTTTAAGGTAAAGTGCACATAGAGAAGAATGCCAAAGAATTACCAACAGGAGACAGCACAAAAAAAAATGGTAAAAAATAATAAAAAAGGTAAAAATTACTATTAATAAAAATATGTTGAACCATTCCTATGGATTTCTTGTTATATACCATTTCCATTTGACTTTTATTTATTATAAAAATAGTTTAAATTTAAGGTAGTAACTGACACATGTCTGATGTCCGTCATGCTTCTTCTCTGGAACACGCATATATATAAAGGGTAATGTTTGTAGGTTTGTTTAATAAGCGTTCTTAGATGCTTCTGATTTGCGCCAAGTACCAAATGTGTGGATCCGCCTGCACATATGAAAAGGATTTGCTCTTGTCATAGCCGAATATTTTACATGGGAGTCATCCTCACATCGCTGTGCCAGTTCAACAGTGTAACTCCTAAAACTCCATGTTTTGTTTTTTTAGATATGCATATAATTGTAGCAATAAGGGTAAGATCTATATAGTAAAATATATGAGATAAAACTTAAGTAAAAAAATATGTCGAAATGGTCTGTTTTTTGTGTGTGGGAACAACCCAACTGAAAAACGAAAAGTCGTACGAAACTGAAATTACATATTTAAGGTGGGTATATACCTGGAATATATGGGATAGTGGTAACTCGCCAGTCAACCAATCCACAGGTTGTCGGATCGAATCCCAGTCCCACCCGGGCTTTTTCCAAGCACAAAATAATGCAAAACTCACTGACAACCTCCCCCTGGGCATTTGTGAGGCCTGCTAGCCAATGGGTGGCACTCACAAAAAATAGGTGTGGGTGTGATGGACGAGAACCCCCCACCCTCCGAAAAAAAAAGTCAAGAAACGCGCGATGTATTTCCTAATACTGGGAATATTACATCCTAATATTGGGAAATACATCGAGCGAGGACTTAGGCCTCCATGGTCTGTTGCCCATAGAATAATAATAATAATATACTTGGAATGTGATAGCAACCGTTTCGATAAAATCAACCTACCCACACTTTACCCTACACTTTATAGAATAGATTTTTCACGTTGTTTTCGATTTTTTCTAAAGCACTTCTTATTAAACTCGATTTTGATTTTGATTAAACTCGACATAGCATTATTTTTTATATCATCTAGGTCTTATTCTCATTAAAATAGTCATAAACGATTTAAATGACGAATTTATAAAAAATCTTCCTCTAAAGTACCTTCAATTTTTTTTATTTGAAAACAATAAATAGTTCTTATTCTTATTAATAATAAACAATGGATTAATACAAAATATTAAAGTTATTTACAAATAAATAAAAAACTAAAAAATCTATTAGGAAAAGCCGAAACCATCCGATCTTTCCCGATTTATTACGGCTTCCTTAGACTGTTGTATGTCTAAGGTATAGGCGGTTAAATGTCTACATTGGTATAAAAAAAAACACAAGCCAAGCGATCTGCTCAAAATGTTGTAAGGGACGTATATAAGGTGCTAAGTGAAAATTGTGTGATGCACTAACCACACCAGATTTTTCCCAGACTAATGAATTTTAAAATTGCTGTTACTTGTGGTGAAGTTGATATCGAAATCAAGAATGATTCATGGATTGATAAATTTATTTTTTTTTTTTTAATTCTAACGATTTTTTTTCAAGTACTTAATGCCGCAAATCAACATGGGTGCTCCAGTGAGAGAACGAACAGTTAGTTTATCGTCGGAATTATTGCAAAAATAACTTTCTTTAACTAAACCAAAACTTTTCATTCACAAAACAATTGACAAACGATTTTTTGAAAAGGCCTTATCATGTGTGTAAATTTTGTTTATGCTTTCACACTTCATTGTTCATAAAATTTTGGAACATTGTTTGACCACCAGTGTTGAGCCAACTTCATTTAGAGTAACATCCTTTAACGACTTATCTTTTCTTTTTTTTTTTTTTTTGTGGAATATATTTTTAAAACTTGTTGTCATGTAACGTTTCCATGGTAATTTGGAAATCGACGTTGTGAAAGCCGTCAGAAAGAAGCCGCCTCACAAAGCCCTGTTTGACTTGCACTTGCACAAAGCAGGACATAACGAATCTTAATCCCTTTCATCCTACCTTAAAGTAGAGGCCAAACAGTTTTTTGCCTCCTCCACCACAGAGCGCGGTTTACTTTGACAACAAAGAAGCCGAAAGGAAGAAAGGAATTAGAAGTTGTCCAAGTGGCACTGTTTAAAATATAGATTTGTTTCGTACCATTGATCGGGAATGGTGTGAACCGCCTGCGGCCTATGTCGATTTTACGGTGTACCCCCCGCGGGCAAAAACCTTTTTCGGCACCTCAGGCCCATCTGTCCCACTGTTCTTGGCAGACCTGCCTAATCGGTCACTATAAGAAATGGACTGGAGGTGATAACGGCCGGCTACTGTCCCATTGTCCAAGGAAGATGAGGAATCCTCGTATCGTTGTCTTTACAAACCGATATTATATCCTTACTAAGGATAATAAATTAATAATAACAATAAAAAAAAAACTAATTCGATATTTCATATAAAGGAAGAAAGGCGTAAAGGCGTGTAAGTGGATATTGAGAAAAAGTATTTTAAAAAAAAAATCAAAGAAAGGTTTTTTGTGGATAACAAAGAGGATCATAAAACAATTTGAAAAAAACCTGGTGTACTTATCATGCAAATTTCATTTACTATCATGTTATGAGATAAAATTAATTCTTGTACGTTTCAAAAAAAGTTTTATTTATTTGAAGGAGATGGTCAGGGACTGACAGTTTTTCAACTCCAATCATTACATCAGCATTGGTAAAGACCTACATTGTTGGTCGAAACGCCGGCTATAAATAAATAGCTAGAACTATTTTTTATTTCTTCACAGCCCTGATCATCTTCAAATCCATATAAGATGAATATAAAAGATATGGTAGTGAAGACTAAAAATTTTAAAAGGAGTTTACAGTAAATAAAACAGTTATAGTATAAAATACCAGAAAAAATACCAGTGTGAAGACTGCGCGCGAAGAGCTGAATTACAGAGTATATATTAAGGAAATTTGCACACTTTGCTAAAGTTTACCATTCCGTGAGAAAGAGATGAGATCCAGCAACAGGGTTCTTAGATTACATGATATTGGATAAGGTAAAATAAAATAAGTAACTTATAT
>NW_027108463.1:467984-468417 GCF_000696795.3 Halyomorpha halys
TAATGTTTGTATTAAACCATATTTTGATTGTAATATTTATTAGTCAGATATTGCACTATGTACTTGTAGTTTTGTGGCAATTATTTGTAGAGAATGTATGTTCTAATAAATTGTGTTGTAGGGCATGACTATGCAAACAATAACGTTACAAAACTTCGCCAAAAGATGTATTATTACAAAGTATTACTGTTGATGCTCGATACCCACCAAATACATATATATATATATATATATAACAGTAATACTTTGTAATAATACATCTTTTGGCGAAGTTTTGTAACGTTATTGTTTGCATTGTCATGCCCTACAATGGGAAAACACAATTTATTAGAACATAGATTCTCTACAAATAATTGCCACAAAACTACAAGTACATAGTGCAATATCTGACTAATAAATATTACAATCAAAATATGGTTTAATACAAACATTA
>NW_027108463.1:469187-473310 GCF_000696795.3 Halyomorpha halys
TATATATACACATACATTCATTGTTATTCATGTATAACTTTCTTGCTTATTGTAGCTTATACTTCAATTTGCTTTCTTTTATTTTAGGTACTACTTGCATATCTTATCTTATACATTTCTTCTTACGCCTATAATATTATATTTCATTTCGAATTGTTGTCAATCTACTAATATCTACTTCTATTATTATTAATCAACTATTTTCTATTTAATTCATTGTTATGTATATTTCCAAATTTGTTTGTTTATGGCTTTCTTTTATTTTTATGTTTGTCTGAGTGATGGTTATTAACTCTTTTTTTTTTTTATCCTTGACGAAGAACTGAAATTCAGGTTGAAACGTCGACACAAATAAATAGTTTTTATTTATTTGAGTTTAATTGCTGACCGCACCTTCTCCATATATTTCCTTGAATAGCTAATCATTAATTCTTTCATACATTATAAAATATAAATTCTTTGTCCATTCCGAACAAGGGAAAAATATAAAACAGTGATATTCTATAGGGCGGTCGGTAACGAGAATGTCCCGACATTGGGCCCAATCATGAACCTGGATCATAAACACTGAATAGACGGGTAAACGCTGAGGAGTAGACCGAAACGTAGATGGGAGGATTGCTTTAAAAGTGATTTTGTATAATTGGGTTTGGAGGGACATCTCTGGAAGGATGTATGAGAGTGATTGGTGGAATCGGCATGGAACCATCGGGTTCGTTTGGCCTGTATTATTTCCTCTTACCTATATGAAAAGTAGAGATTATGAATTGGAAATTTAGGCAGTGAATCTCCCATTTTATTTTTTTCTATAACGTTTGATGTACTATTAAATAAAAATAATATTTATTTTTTCTCTAAATTAAGTTATCAAACACCTTCATATACTCTAAAAGAGTAAATAATAATGTGTTAAATCTTTTAAAAAAATTATAGTTAAATATAAAATTTATATAAAAATACATCTAGTAAATTTTAAGTTAGATCATAATGGTATGATACAGGATTGTAGGGAAACTACTAATTAGTAGCGCTCTAATAAAATTTCTACATTGGAAGGTTTCGAGCCCATCTTCTTTTCAGGTCGCCTCAGAGAATTGTCAGGAATGTAAGAGGGAACAAGGTTAGAAACTAGGGGGTTTGGGTAGATAGGGAGATTACAATAAAAGGACTGATATCTGGTTCCTGGTAAAATTAAAATATATAAATACAAAAATATCAGTAAGAGAATTTTTAAAAATTACAGGAACTTCTATTAGTCCTTCTCTCTCACCCGCGTCGCTAGTATTTAAAGCTAGTGGACGCTGAGTGGGAAACCAAGAATCAGAGAAGAAGTTTTACCTAAGTTGTGTTTGGGATACATTATTAGTCATCAACAAAAAAAAAAAAAAATGAATAAAATAAACAGTCCCTGACCGCCTATTCAGTCCAACTTCGTTATAAACCGACAAGGGCCCTTAGTGATGTAGGGGCCAACAATTTAAATATATATGACAGCTGAGGTTTGATATTGTAAATAAGATGGAGATGTGGATATACCGTTTCACCACCAAACAAATCTTGTCGTGTCTGAGGATAGAATAGATTACACTCAGGCCACGCCACAACAATACCCTACCTAAACACGTATGATATATTTCTTAAGACTTTCTGATTTATATGCTCTAAAAATCTTAAGCCTTTCGATTCCTTCGGGAAAAATTTTATTCATTATTTTCATATGTTTTGGATACAAAATAGTGAATAAAATCTTGTATTTCAATATTTTGATTAAATACGAACATAAGACCAGCATCTAGGAACATATGATTAACTGGATTCTAAAATGATAATAAATAGCTAGAACAAAAATATTAAAAAATATATCATACAAAAAATTATACAAAAATATGTATAACTCTAAAAACCTCATCAGATTCGTAGAAGGTTGTAAAATTATCGAATACAAATAAAATGTGGTCCAAATTCAATAAATCAGTGACGACCCGTTTCTGTGCTTATACTTCTGTTATACGTCCCTTTCATATTCTACTCATCATTGGATAAGTGGAACTATATGAAATAAATAATATTTAAAATAATATGATTGATAAAGAAGTTGTAAAATTATATAATTACTTAATTTAAAGAATTTTTTTTAGGTAATATACCTGAATATGCAATATGTTCTTTAATAGAACTCAATAATTAAGAAAATATATTTTGTTAAGCAGCCTAAATAAGACACTTAAAATAAGTAATTAATATATATCGTCAGTGTTCTGTAAACAGGGTGAGTTCAACCAATCGAACGAATTGAAGTCTTAGGGAAGGCGAAATCTCCAGAGATCCAACTCCACAAACACTGAGTTTGAAAAAAGAAGTACAAAATTATTTTTTTGAAGAAGAACTCTCAAATACAAATATGTACTAATATTTCAATAAAATAAAATTTGAAAATATATTTTAATTTTATTTCAAGAATGTACAGGATGTTTTTGAACTATTTAGCAATATTAAAAGAGGTTTAATTAGACTTAAAAATCAATGCAGAAGTATAGTATATAGGCAATGATCCGATTCATTAAAGAACGAGAGAAAATTGATATTTTGTATTTTTTAATTTTTTTAAAAGTCCCGTTTTATGTTAAAAAGGAAGCAATCGCTAAACAAATGTTTGTTAGATTTTTTGATTGAACATTGTTTTTTTTACGTAGTTTAAAGGAATTTTTCAAGTGGCTAAATAATGCAACATTTTTCCGAAGTCCCGAATTATTTACTATTTTCTTTATCAGTAATTGCTTAACCAAAAAGATTCTTCTCTGGTGAAAAAGTAATGAAGTAATGAAGCAAGGATGAAAACTACAAGAGGATATTAAGTTAAATATCACGAGACTTATACATATTTAAAAAAAAAAATTAAATAAATGACGTACATGAAATGTGACATAGTAAAATTTTATACTTTATGGCAATATGATACAAATAATTATTTAATAAATGAAAGACAATTTTAAAAAATAATAATACTTATTGCTCTTAATTGTGGCAGATTACATTATAATTGTTCAATAGAAACTGAAAATAAATTTTTGATATTAGACAATGTAGTCTGAATTCACAGATAAATAAAATAAACTGTGTATGTCAAGGTGTAGTTTTAAAAAGTTTCTTATATAATATAATATTAAAATATAGTGTAATCGCCATGAATAAAAGGATATAACAAAGATATTTCATTTGTTTTAATAAATATATTCTCCTATATTGTAGGAAACAATATTTTGAGAATGTCCTACTACCCTAACCATTCATTAATTTTTTAAAAAAATATATAACTAAAAAAGCTAATACTTATTGCACTTAGTTGAGGCAGTCTGTATTATTATTATTTAATAAAAATTAAAAAATTAAATTTTGATAATGGACAATATAGGCCAGAACGTCACAGTTAAATAAAATAAATAGTGTAGTTTTTAAAAAGTTTCTTATAGAATATAATATTAAAATATACTGTAACCCTCGTGAATAAAAGGATATGACAAACATCATTTCAGTTTTAATAAACGTATTTATCTATATAGGATGAAACAACCTTTTGAGAATATCCTCCTATCCATACCATTTCGAAGAAATATTGACATTATGACTACAGTGTAAGAGATTTCTTGAACATTATATATGAGAGCATATCGATATACGTTTTCTCTATATTTAAAAAAAAAAATTAAAACTTACAAAAAAAAAATGATGCTGGTACAAAGGTCAGCGTCTAGTTTTTGGATGGACTATAACTTTTTTAGCTCAATCGATTATGAAAGAGAGATGATTTTTACATTAGATGTGTCGTATATAGAAGACGTATTCATTAAAGTGTAATTTTTAAAAAGCTTTTTATAGAATAGAATATTCAAATGTATTGCAGCCGTCATACAAGGTTTTAATTGTAAAAATATGCTTATATCTCCTAACAAAACTCTTGAGAACACTCTATGAATATCCTCCTACTCAAAATATTTCAAAGATAATATCACAACTACACTATAATTTTCACTAATTTTATAAAAAAAAATAAAATTAAATTTAAAAAAAAATGCTTTTACAGAGGTTGACGTCCAGTTCCTGGACAGAACATTACTTTTCAATC
>NW_027108463.1:474365-479999 GCF_000696795.3 Halyomorpha halys
GGTTGACGTCCAGTTCCTGGACAGAACATTACTTTTCAATCTATTAATCGCCTATAAAAGAAAAATGATGTTTAAATTGGGTGAGTATTACATTATACGGAAGTTCATTAAAACAAATGTAGTTCTTAAAAAGCTTCTTATAGAATATGATATTCAAATATATTGTCACAGTCATGAATACAAGGATATAACAAATATTATTACATTTTAAAAAATAAAAATATCCTTATATCTTGTAAGAAAACTCTTGAGAATATCCTCCTGCCAAAAACATTTCAAAGATAATATCAAAACAACACTAGAAAAATGTTTTTTATTTTTTTATGAAGATAAATAATTTTACATACACGTGTTTTATATAGAACACGCGTTAATTTTTTTTTTTCACGCTAACAAATTTTATGTATCAAACAAAACAAAAAAATACTTATATATTTACAAACTTTATGTATGTGTTTGTTTGTATCGCTCTGATCTGTCATTTCACTACTAGGCGGCAGCTGAAAGGAAGTTGCGGAGGGCATGCACTTCACGCTAAACATAATATAAGGGAACATGGAGATAATCACAAACAAGCGCTTCGTGTTGCAAGTCAGGGTTTTTAAATAACTACTTAGCCAAGAAACCAACTGGTGTTTTAAAGTTAAGATAAGAGTGTCCCATAAACACAAGAAAATATTCAATAATTATTCCAGAAATAAAGTGTCGGATCCACAAATTTCAGTGTACGTTTAATATCGTAATAACGTAACGGAAAATAACGGGTGAAAAGTAGTGCGATCCGTTTAAACGGTGAATTGGCTTTTGAATATGAACTGAATTATTAAAATAAATAATATTAGAAATATTTGGGTAGCACATGAAGGTACTCTGAAGTCGCCGTTCTATTTTTAAAAGTCCTAGGTATTTTATTTATTTTCATTTTATATTTAAACATATATATTTTATTTTATTTATTGTTATTTTTTTATGAGTGTACGATTACCACTACTACTTATTTTAATAGCTAATTGTAATATTATCAAGTAAATTAAATTTAAAAAAATTGAAAGTTATTTTATATCAACGGATTAAAATGACTTAATATTCAATTCTTAGATAACACAATATTTTTTCCCTACATTTCTTGGGAAAACCTTATAGTTACAGCTGAAAAAAAAAGTTTGCAAAATTGTCCCTACTTCTTCGGGATAAGAAATTATTTAATTTTACAGATCACTGAAAGAAATTTATAAAAAATATTGTCAAATTAGTCAATAAAATGTTTACATATTTTATCGAAATAGAGCAGTTAATATACATCGCAAAGTTTGTTTCATTGCCTTATCGGTTATAGTCAGTTAGGCTTAGTGAACCCTAAGGTTCGATACCGATACCACCAATGCTTTCACACATCTATAGTTATTACACATAGTTTGACAAATTTGCAAAGGCACCTTAAGGAAGGTTTCAGTGCTCCTCACCATTGTAGAAAGGCATGCTTGATGTGCCCTTTACTATTCACATCTTGTGACGGCCAGTCTCGGGAAAATGTTACTGAATTCCTCTTTGGTAGTGAATTTGCAACTAGAAAAATACTGGATATAATATAAATTACACTGTTCTAAACCTCTGATTAAAAATTTTGACGAGCTTCCGTTGGTATACCGCAAACATTTGTATTTATATGTCAGTCCAAACATAGAATTTTTTTCATAATTTATTTATTGATACATAGCACTGTATTAAAAATATATAACAAGTAAATGTGGTGTTATACAACGCCATGATACAGTTTCGTGGAGAATCTACTCATTGATAGAACTCCAATAAAATTTCAAGAGTAGAAGATCTCGAGATTATGTTCTTTTCAGACACTTAGGAGGATCATCAGGTCATAAAGGAGAGGCAAGGTCAGAAGCAAATGGGTTTTGGGAGAGGGAGTTTATCATGTAAGGATTGAGATTTTTCTGGTTCTGGCCAAATCGGTAACACGGCATAATGAGGTCTTATGGATGACTTCATTTATGAAAAAGTAAGGAGGATGAAGGATTTTATAAAGAATTTTTGATTTAAGTGTTGGATACGAGAGGACTTTAAAGGTTTAGTGGGTGTTAGGTACCTTGGACTTGACATTCGATAGGACGCTCAGCTGGGTTCCACACATGAACAAAAAGAAAATCTTGATAATTCGTCATATAGTTAGATTAATCTAAACGCCAATCACCTTTCAGATTAAATGGATACAAGATTTCATAGATACTGATAAGCAAATAGTTTATGAAAATAGCAAATGAAAAAAAACCTATAAATTAAAGAGAATTTGGTATGAATTACGACCAATTGTGCTTCAACAATAGATGTTTCGCCGAAGGAGGAAAACAACACACTCGGCTCCCTCACTGGTTCAATTTATTGCTCACTGTGGGGCGAATTAAGCCGAAGTGGCTCCACTAGCTGGCAAACATGGATCGTTGCACACACTCCCGCAAGCGACATGAACTCATGCTATTTGCTGAGTTAGTGTACTCTGCCATGCTGCATGAGTGTAAAGTTATTTCTCAAGTTAAGTTTATTAAAAAAATTTTTGGTTTGAGCTTAAAATTGATTTACTTATTTATTGCTTTTTGAAAGCTTATTTATTAGATCGTGGCTCAGTACCATTTTCTTTTTAATTTAATATTCTATCTTAGTTTATATTTCCATTTATTCATAAATTCGTTATACCACTCTTCCAAAACTTACAAATTTAAGTCCCAATGGGGTCATAGTTTCTGTGTGAAATCGCCAATACTTCAATTGCATCCACTGGTCAATAGATCAGCTTGTTGTTCCAGGATTTTTATCTCAGTATCAATTTGTTTATAGGCCTAAATTAAACATAAAATTTCAATATCTATCATCTTCACCTGTAAAAATGATGTCATGCAGACTTGGATGGCAGAAAAATGATCTTTATTCCAGTTATAACCTCATTTTTTTTTCGTTACGTGCTGGAAGGTTTTAATTATTTTTTAAAGGATAGATTGCGCTAGAAGTCTTATAGAAAATAAGTAATGATCCATAATCTACCTGTTCCACAGATGCAACCTATTGCCCTAACACTTTTCAAATAGAGCACCAACACTTTGGAAATATTTATATCATTATCATTCATGGCTTGTACATTGTATTCATTTCTGCCAAAACGAAGATTATCTATTTTCACAGAACTTCTATCTAGCTTTAATTCTATTGTGAGTCTGGTTATATGAGTAAAATCAGCGAGTGTCATTTCACCTCTTATCTCCTTCACTAAATGATATTTCCTAAAAGGTGGTTTTGATTCACGTTATATTACAGTTGATTTGTGTGTTTATAAGAGAATTCAATAATCTATAAATACCGTTGATATGAGACTTGCATGGAATGGTCTACTTTAATGTAATCTCCAAAACCTATCTCCCTCACACATCTTCAACGAGAGAGATAGAATTTAAATGAGGGAAATATAAACAAAGGGAATTGTTGTGGCTACCGTGTGCGAATAAAAAGATTAATGTGTACATACATGTGCTTGTATATATGTACGTTTGGGGCACCCAGCGAGGGGCAGCTAAAAAAAATTATTAATTTAATAAAAAAAACTTTTAAAGCAAATAATTGTAATAACTAATAAAGCACTGCTATAATTATATATATTTTTTCTTTTAATATAGTTGCAACAAAAAAAAAAATAATATTTAGCATTTGTTGAATTTTGAGTATTTTCTATCTCCCTCATTTGTTCTCCATCTCCCTCATCTCAATGATGTCAATCTTGATCTTACAGATTCTTTAAAAATTATTTTAATGAAGGGCTTTTTTTAATAAATATCATTAGCTGCCTTCCTTGGACCAATGCCTATAAAAAAGACATTGGAGAACGTAATTTTTTCGCTGTGAAATTTGTATGAAATGGGATAATAACCCTTATTCGATTTGTATAACCTGCCACAACCTTGGGCTATAATTAAATGTTCAAATTCATTCCAAAACACAAAAATAAATAAAAATTATATATAAATAAATAAAATCTCTTTATGTATACAAACAGAAAGAAATATAAATAAAATTAACAAAATCAAACTATGCCCATGAAGAAATTAGGATAAAATAAAATAAGTAAAATTTTGAACTAATAAAAAAGTAAAATAAAAATACTAATCACATTTACACTATTATATTCAAAAGGGGTATTCATGATGTTGTGTTAAATATAAAATGTAAGTATAGCATTGTGAGCAGCCCTATTTAATGTCGTGTTAAATGTTAAATTCATAAGAGCTCCTAGCGAATTTTCTGAGCAACTTGTTTTATAAGCTTTCCATCCAAAACTTCATGTCATTTTTTACTTCTGTGTTTTGATTCATTATTATTATTTTCATCCATTGCCTAATTAGTTTTTACCGATAAGACATTAAGTTATCTTATCAGAAAAAAAATCTTTGAGATGGAACATATGGGTCTTTTTCGGAAATGCAGGGGTCGTTGCAAAATATGATACAGTAAATCAGAATTCTTGTGGACTGGAGTATCTAAGCGATTATGGTATTCTGGAACGAATTTGAATAAACGATTTTATAATATTATAAACGGTAGAACAGCGTTCCCAGGGATTTCTCTTTGAATCGAAATTTTGTATGTAGACGGAGGCATGCAGTAACCAACCATACTCCATTATATAAAGTTCAATAGTGACCAAATGTAAATAAAAAATTTTTTTTTGTTTGAGGTAGTGTACGGTTTTTGACACACTACTAGAAGGAATTAATGGTACCCATTCGACGTAGAGTTTAATGCTATTTAATTTATTAAACTGTAACTTTGTTAGGATACGCCCTATAACTTCTACGTTATAAGATAAAAACAAGAAAAAGGACCTAATTCCTTGCCTAGATAAATTAATTAGATAATCAATAAGAGTAAAAAATGATTTTTCGAATAGCTGGTACAACGGTAAAATAATTTGCAAATGTATATTTTATGGGGTGGGTTTCTTGTACCGGCTCCAGTGCCAACTCAGGTTTAATTGTAATGAACAAAAAAATAATACAGATGTATACAAAAGCTTAGACTAAAACGTTTTCAATTTTACTTCTAAGCAAGAAATCATCTTATCTTTAGCGTAACAAAGAATACATTACCTTAATGAAAGCGTAAAATAAAGAAAAAGACGCCGCGAGAATATGTCACCAAGACCATCCAGTTTACAGCTTTGCGTTGCAAAGTTTGCCATATTAAAATCTAGTAAAGCATAATTGAAAATAAGTATACATTTAGTTCTCATTTTATAACAGATCTGTACAATAATGGGTTTCTCGTAATACACATTAAAATTTTAGAAACATATCTAGTTTTCCATTTTTTTTTTTTTTTATAAATACTGTTTTATTAAATAATAGTAATGTAAGAAGTGGGAGTGCCTACTGAATAAGGATGAACGAATTTAAGACCTCCATCAAATTGCGATGCTTATGCTCTCTCTGTTAACATGGGTGACATGGATGGGGACCATATTTTAACCTGTCTGTGCCTAAAGAATATATATCAAAACCAACTCAAGAAGTCAACTTATATTGGGCTGCGAGAGGGGAAAAAGCCTATTCCTGTGCCTTAAGAAAATATATATATATA
>NW_027108463.1:480049-484358 GCF_000696795.3 Halyomorpha halys
TACAATATTTAATTAATCAAATATAATAAAGTTTGTTAATGTAATATATTGATTTTTTTTAAAGACACATTTATTTATATAATAATACAATCTGCCACAATTAAGGGCAATATGAATAAGTGTTCACAGTAGTCATACCATATATACAGAAAAAAAAAATATACCAGTGGTACTCACAAGACTATTACAATAAAATAGTAACAAGGAAATAAAATACAAATATGGTATGTATAAATAAAAATATAATCGATATGCTAAATATTTATTTAATAATAACACATTAATTTATGTACAAGACAAACAAAATTAAATTCAAGTAAAAATAAAATAAATAAATATTCGTATCAATAAACATTCCATTTATTAGAACAGAAACTTCTACAATAAATTGAATATTTGTGATAGATTACTAGAAGATAGAAATACAAGATAAATTATATTGGAATAAAGAGGATAAAATAGACACGGTTAAAAATAAAATAGTTTCACCAAACGACTAACTTGGAATCCTTACACAAGACTGAAAAGACAGGAAACTGCACGTCGATTCCAACTATTACAGCACTAACTAGACAAACGGTCTAAGCATCCAATCTATTACAAAACACTGATCTACAGGACCATAATAAGGACCAAAACAAGGAGTTTAGCTTTGGGGCTCCACCAAACCTTCGCATTCCTCTCGTATCCACTTCAAAATCCTCAAGGCTCCTTCCCTTGCCGCAAATAAAATCATCCATAAAGATCTTAATGTTCCATATGTAAACGATCCAGCTCGGACGAATTTTAAACTCCCAAACCACCCTAATTCACTAGTTTCTAACCTTCCTTCCTCTTCTATTCCTGACAGTCTTCCAAGGCACCTAAAAAAGAAGATGACCTCGAGACCTTCTAATGTAGAAATATAATTAGAGTGCTATCAATCGGTACTTTCTCTACATGCATGTATCACATCATTATGATCTTATAATGATATATTATATCAAATTAACTAGATGTATGGTTATATTAATACATTTGTAAATATCAATAAATAAATTTTAAAAAACACAGGTGGGGTTCGAAACTAACATTTGTTTCTGTAACCGGGTTTCATTTTATGGACTAAGGGTTAATTGTATACGGTACCATATTAATGGAATGGGAGTCATTTTATTCTAAAAATTCAATGACAGACTGTTCTAAAAATTTCGGGTCAAACAAAAAAAAAAAAAAAGGATGCTGTACACACCAATCTCTTATTTATCAATATAAACAACATCAAAAAATGTCTGCTATTAATAGAATAGTAGGATTGACCCGAGTTTGAGAAGAATCAATCCATCAAACTGTACTGAGTTGATATTTGGTGAGGCGGTACCTTTGAGTTGGGTCCTGTTGAGGCGCTGTCGATTGAAACCAGTTAATGTTGAGCTTGGCAGATGGTAGATGGCAGATAGGTTCAGCTCATTCAATTGTTCTCTATCTGGTCACGGTGATCTTAACTTTTGTCATTGGCCGCTCTTTTTCATCGCCCCTATTCTCTTCCGCCTGGTTTTTTGAGCAAACACCTTGGTCCTTGAGTACAATAGATCAATTGCGGTCTGCATTTGTCAAGGTAGCCCAAAATTCAGAATATAGTTTCTCCAACTTATTTAATCCAACCATAAGTGAGTTATAAATATATAATCATATAATTATACGGCCATATTTGGATCTGGTTCAGTATCTGTCTCGAAAACATTCTAATTGTTTGAGGCTAGTAATATTTTTTGAAAGAACATTGACAGTAAATTAGGTATTTCAACCTTAAGATAAAAATCGATTAAACTTTTAGTACACAAGAGTCCAAGAGGAGAAAAAAGTCAGTTATTTAACCCAATTTTTTATGACTTTAATTAAAATGATTTATAATTACTAGTCAAAATTGATGAGTCCGCCAAGTATAGTTAGGGGAGATTAAAAATGGTGGCTGTTAAAAACATTATTTTTCGTTCCATATTTTAGAAACTACCTACAATACTAGAAAACCTAAATTTACTAAAATATGAGCCCTAACAGAGCTGTTAACGTCCAACAGTTTTTAAAAAAGCAATATTTCATGAAAAAATGTATGGAAAAATCAGTAATTTGTGAATATATTTTGGAAATCTATATCTCAGGAACCATTAGACGTACAGAAATATATTATCACTTAAATTAAAGCTAATATAGTTTCTTAAAGTAGTTTATAAAATTTATTTTCGTAGAGGTAGTAGTTTTTATGATATTTACGTATGAATATAAATTTTGGATATAAAACTTAGATAAAGATAAAGATAAAACTAGATAAAACATTTATCTACTTTATAGTAAATTTAACTAACTTTACTTTAAGTGCTAGCAGATATCAGTACGTCTAATGCTTAATTATTATATTAGCTTTAATTTAAATGATAATAGACACCTGTACGTACAATAGTTCCTGAGATATAGATTTTCAAACTATATTTCAGGAAGCATTAGACGTACTGATACCTACTAGCACTCAAAGTAAAGCTAGTTAAATTTACTATAAAGTAGTTTATGACATTTATCTTCGTAAAAGCAGTTTTTCGCATTTGCTAAAATATATTGAATTATAGTTTTTCGGGCAAAGTTTGATAAGCAAAATTTATATTCATACGTAAGTATCATAAAAACCACTACTCCTACGAAGATAAACGTTATGAACTACTTTACAAAAAATATATTAGCTTTAATTTAAGTGATAATAGATATTCATACGTCAAATAATTCCTAATATATGTTTTTCTTAAAATGTATTTACTAACTGTTGATTTTTCATAATTTTGTTATAAAATGTTGCTTTTTTAAGAAACTGTATCTCGGGAACTATTTAACGTAAATTAGGCCTCATATTTTAGCAAACTTACATTACATAAAAAAAGTCAGTAGTTACTGAATACATTGTGTGAAATCTACTTCTCAGCAACCATAAGAATTACAGATGTCAATTAGCACTAAATAAAATCTAGTTCATTGTGCTATAAAGTAGTTTATGACTTTTACATAGGAGTAGTAGAAATTGTTCTCCAAGGACATATTGAATTTGAAGCTTTTTCTATTATAAATAGATTTCTCCGTAAAAATTAGATTCATGTCACAAAAGAAAACGTTTAAGGTTAGATGGAGAAATTATATTTACAGGTAAAAATTGTTTCTTAACTGATATTGTGTCTAATCACAAACCCATACAATAACAAAATCCATCCACACGCACATACGGTATGTATTGTATATGTATAAAGGTCTATAAGTTACTGTCAGCTGTAACTCCAATATCAGCTGAGCGAGTAGATCAGCTGGTTCAAATGTATGAATAGACGAACTGGATTCAATAAAAGCAGGTCTTTGAGTTTGAGGTTTACACTATTTCTCTCTTTTTTTTTTAATTTTTGTTTTTTCAATCGTTCACCTTATACATAAATAAGATATTTTTCGCGTATATTGCTAATATTTAGTTTCCTCGACGTAAGAAAAAAAACGTTTTCAATCTACAAAACCAACCAGGAGTTAAGAAAAATAAAGAATTGATAGCATAAATCACAAATCACTGCGTGGAGAAGTGTTCAGGTCTAGAATCGTTGGTATTATTTCTTTCAAACTTCCTCTCATTAAGCTGGTTAATTGTTCATTAAAATAGTTTATAATGTTAAAGATATCTGTCAAAATAAATTTATAAAATGTCCCTTTCTTGTTATTTGGAACTAAGCATTTGGTTTTGAAAAAATCATGAACAATTAGACTCACAGATATCTGCTCTCAAATTTAAGGTAGCTAAATTCACCACAAAATGTTTGTTAATGATTATCTTCATGGAATAGACTTATCCATGACATATGTCAAAATAAATTCACCAAATTCACCAAAGTTGAATTCTCGATATTTAAAGAAATAAAAATGTCTGTTTTTTTAAAAACTGTATATATGGTAGTATTGGACGTAAAGAGGTCTAGTTGAACCCAAAATTTAGTAAATTTACTGTACATTATAATAGGTAGTAATAACTTTATCCGTCCGGTGTTTGACATTAAATATTGAAGATTCAATTGCCCACTTTTTTTCATTATATCTTTAAGAGTATAATTGATTGAAATAAATAAAACTTATAGTTAATTATGTCACATTTTTCTAAATGTGTTTCCGGACTATTAAGTAATATGGTTTGGCTGACAAACAGTGAGGATCTCCCCCCCCATTAACTGAAGGTTTTGGCTCAAATTTGAACGCCTTTCTGACATATTTTTTGGTATAAAAAAATACTAAAATAAGTCATGGATCATTTCGA
>NW_027108463.1:484612-489353 GCF_000696795.3 Halyomorpha halys
TATATATAATTGACCGTATTATTACAAATGATGAAAAATAGTTAACTATTTATTTTCCGACGTTTGGCCCCACTTTGTAGAGCCTTCATCAGAGCTAAAAAGGTACAAAAACAACTAATAACATTTTGGCATCGTAAGATAATAAGATACAAAAAGATAAATTTAGAAAATTATATACAAATAAAGGAAAAGAAGAAATAAAATAGTATTAACATAAAATAAACAATGATACGAATATAAAAAAAAATACGTAAACTATAAAAGGTACAGGAGACACAATAACAAGAAAAAAAACAGAAAAGTAGGTGAGAGAAAAAAAAAATTTAACACGCTAAAAGACGGAAAATAAAGAAGTAAGTTGAAATTAAATAAAGATCGAAAAAGGATAAATAAGAATAAAAGTAATAATAATAATAAATGATTAAAGAACAAATCAGAAGCTTTAATATTTTTGGCGACTTTTATAGAATATCGGAAGCGTACATGAGTGGAGGGGGAGGTGACCATTAATGGTTTTATTTCTATTTCAAATTCGTGGCGTATACAAGAACGAGACATAAAATTATGATGAAAAATGAAAAATAATTTATCATTTAATTCATATTTTGTTTTACCTAAATTGGAAAATTCTTATAGTTATTATTTTTATCCTATTTTTTTTTTTTTTTTACCGCAACCCTGACCATCTTCATTATTTATATTTTTGTTAATATGGTGTGAATGTACTTCCTTGTGTCTATTCCTTAATGAGACAGAATGTAATAAATAAAAAATTATCAACATTTTTAATACTATATATTTATTTATAAATCATTTTATTTTATTTGTTAGGTTGGCTGCACAGACCTTGTAGATCTTTGGCTGCCCGAACCAGCCTTCTCCACGCCTGCCTATATTAGGGCTTCTACTTTCCAGTTTGCTTGTAGATATTATTGTATTATTGTGAAATTCCAAACTAAAACGAGAAACAACTGGTCTTATATTTAAAACAATTCTCAGGCCACTGCTGATTTACGGCTGTGAAGTCTGGGGAGCGGCATCCTTTACGAAAATGAAAATAAATTACAATCTTTTCAAAATAAAGTCCTAAGAAACGCAGTTAATGCTCCTTGTCTCATAAGAAATAGCCAATTGCATCGAGATTTACAAATGGAGTCAATAGAGGATTACATCAAAAAAGAGTTCATGAAGTTATACTCCCAGTTGCCGACAGTTAAAGGAGCAGTTACCTACAACCTGGGAAATCCAACCTCAACCCGAAGACTGAAGCCCAGGCTGCTGCAAGACATTCTGTTATAAATTCTATATTTATTAATTCATTATTCACACTACCTCTATTTTACTTATTATTATTATTATTTTTTTCTTCTCTCTTCCCTTTTTCAAATTAACTTGTTTCTTTTTACCATTAGAGGGCAATTGTTTGTTTTGTTAAGTGTACAAATATCATTATTTTTGTTATTAATTTTACTTTTATTAATAGTGAGAAGCATTATTCTAATCTATTTTTTTCTTTTAATTATTACATTGTATATAGTAAGGGGCATCTTTAGTATGGGACTATACCCCCCTATAATCAACTGTTAAAAAAAATATACATATATATTTATAATGTAACGGTTATATCAACCATATAAGGCCCACCAGGCCGATCTTGTATAAATAAATAAAAATATATTATTGTAATACATATAATGTATTAAATATGTATACATATGTACATATTTGATAGGGACTAGTATTATTTATTCTATAAGCGATTTGAGTAATGAAGTATCAAATTGGATATTATAAAAATAATGTTATAATTTAATAATAAATTTCGTAATAGTTCAGTAAACCGCGTGTATAAATTTGTGTTTGCCGTTCGATCATATCTGGCTGTAACATTAATCGTCTTAATATAGGCTTCAGGAATAAAAGTAGATCTACTTGCCATGAACGAACCCCTGGGAACAGAGCTAACATGCTTCGGTTTTTCTCTGGGCGAATAGCATGGAGTGCCGACACATTTCTCTTAGTAGCGTGTGAATAGACCCCTACCTCGCTCATGGAAATTGTGGGAAAATCCCTTTTCAGCCAACGGGAAAACGGTCTTTTTTTTATCATTCCCTTCTGTATACCAGTTAAAATGACACTAGATAAGAGTATGTGGTTCATGGTTCATTTAGGAACTTGTTTACTTTTGTTGTATTAAACTCAACCATGGAAAATCAAATCGTTGTAGACGACTTCAAAATCAACAATGCAATACTGTATGTGTCAGCACATTACTTCGATATAAAGTTCTCACCATTATTTTAGTTGTTTATTGACATCATAAATAAATCAACATGATAATTCAGCTTGGTTTGAGTGACGTTCGTTTGGAACAGTACACTCATTTAATACTTCGGGAAGGTACCTCTCTTTAATCTTTCCCTCACAAAACAAAATAAATTTTTCTTATGAAATATAAATAATTCATTCTTTCTGAAAAATGGTCAACATCTCTATAATGAAAATTGAGTTGCTTCTTCCTCATTATAAATATTTTACTTATACATTTATTTTTTAAAAATTATTTTTCTACCTTCTATGTTTTCGATTTTATTTTAAATATGCATATAAACAATAATTGATCCTTTTTGTTATTTATTGTTAGTTAATTTGCGATTATTTTTTTTTTCATTCATATTATCATTTACTCTTATGATTTATGAGATGACTTCGTTTTTTTTTTATTTTACATATTCTGTTAAATATAGTTGTTTCATTTTTTAGTCTTTTCTAATGTATTATTTTAGTTGTATTATATTTGATGTTCAATAAGTTAATTTTTATTTTGTATAGTACTCTAAGACACTAATGCCCCTTCTCGATGCCTGTAATATTATTCTAAATGGACCAGTCCCAGAATAAATAAAGAATATTATAGTTTTCCGAGATGTAAGAGACCGTATTATAACCATTATGAATGTATAGGGATCTTTAGAAATAATTTTATTCAAGTGGGACTTTAAAACCGTCCGTTGTTTGAGAGTTTTCGACTTTCAATTGTCAAAACATCCATAAATTATTTAATTTTAATTATATAAAAAATTTATTTCAGTTTATAATGCCTTTGGCGTCTGATATTCCTTCAAACAATGGACAAAACTAAAACAGCCAGTTGTCCCTTCCATTTTATGATCTTAATGATAGAATTTTAACAGTGAATGTCCACATTGGCATCGGAGATGAAAACAATAATACAATTATTTTAGTTTGAGTATATATTGACACTTTTTCCAGTGTGGCAGCTCGAAACATCTTAATGCAATATTTTCCTCTTTGTATGAATGATTGTGAAGTTATCTTTCACTGAAGTGCAAACTAAACATAATAAGAGAGAGAGAGGGAAGTGCGAAATGAAACGCTTGAAGTAAACACAAAGACTGATTTTATTTGGTTCAGTACCTCTAAATACACATTTTAATCAGCTGATCTAGTCGATCACCTGACGGCCTTTGTCAGCTGACATCTCACTCAGGCCGTAACTCCCCCCTACCAGTTTACGAACATTCCATTAATAATACAATACAATAACAATTAGAAAAAAACTATTTTCAATAACCTATAGACAATTAACAATAGACAAACAGTCCTCATAAACTTATCTTGTACAATAGAATGACCAAAAATAAAATTAATAAAGCAACTATTTACAATAAATATAAGATTGAAACTAAAAAAAAAAACGTATGCCTCCTTCATACAAAAACAAAAAAGAGAACAGAAAAAATTATATACAATCTCTATACATGACAAAAGAATAACGTTAACAAATTTATAAGCACTTGTCTCTATAAGATCTTGAGCACATTCCACAAATGAGCAGTCTCTAGGCATTCCTCTTTCTTTTCTAGTTCTTATGCCAACTGAATTTTCAGTGTCATAGACAGGAATTACATCCTACCCTGTATTTAGATTGTCTCCATCATCTCGCTGAGTTCATCTGTGATTCTGTTATAGCGTGCCAGGAGTTCTGTAGCATACTGGCTACTTGACTGTCTCGGTTTTTTTCGTTTCTCTGATCATCATGAATATGTCCTCCTTAGGGGTCCACCGTCCTCGAATGCCTTCTCTTCATCCGCCTGAATCTGATTTAAGATACATCTTTTTACACGACAGACCACTGTTGCTTTCAGTGTTTTTACATCCTCGCTGTCCAGTAGATTCTCTGACGTCTTCGCTTCAATTCGGCTTATTAGTCGATCACACTCTTTTAAAAAGTGATTTAGTTCTTATGTGAATTTTTCTAAGTCCGACACCGCGTACCTCAGGTCCTGGGTGGTTGCCGTACAGACCTTAATCCATTCTAGCGACGTGGCATGAGCTTGCGCTAAAGAGACTTCTGGTAATGGATCCATCTCCGGATTGACTGCAGCTACAGGTTGGTTATCTGCTGCTAGAGGTTGGTTGGCTGCAGCTGGAAGTGAGTTGGTGAAATTCTAACCTTCAATGTTTAGAACTGCTGCTCTCACTATTCCGTTAGCTACCATAAATAAGAGAGAACAAAGAAAAAGGAAAACAAAAATTTTCTTCAGACTAAAATTTGTTTTGGTATTCAAAGATCCCGGGCTTCGGCACCACTTAAATATCGGCGAAAGCAAAATGTCAAAAATGAGAAGAAGGAATAAGATCTGACACGCTTGAACTGCTGTAAAATACTGGCTTTATTGGGTTCAGTACCTCTCTACATACATACATATATATATAT
>NW_027108463.1:489403-495731 GCF_000696795.3 Halyomorpha halys
TTTATTATCAGTGGAGATGGCCAGTGAACACGGTAATTGTAAAATAACGATTGCGGCCCCTTCATCCCGAAACGTTAGACCTGAACCCCTATAATTTAAGAAAGGTTTACAAAACCCTTCAACATAACCCGAGGGCAATAATTTTCTATCATTTAGATTGAATAAGTTCCAAGAAATAACGAAGAGTTTTCTGTTATTCAACATAAAAGAATTAGATTGTATGAGTACAAGTTAATCATTTAGGTAACGAATAATAAATATTTGGAATAACGAATAATGATAAGTAAGAAAACTTTAACCGACAACGCCCAAGCCTCATGAAGTAATAAAAAAAAAAAGAAAAACGGGCCAGAAGATTCGAGATATTTATTAGCTAATTATTTTACCTTGTTGATAAGATGCCCATGACCAAGAGAAAAGTCTTTTCTTGGGAATCTTATAAGTTTGATTTTGAGCGGTTTAACAGAGCCTTGTAAAAAGGATGGAGCTAGAAGAGAAAATGAGCAATGGTAGAACCTGGGCAGTTTATCGCAGCGGTCTTTCACATTTCACGGGACGTTGCCGCTAGACCTGACCGGCATTCCCTCCCAATACTCTAACCTTATTGGCTAATCCTGGACTGATCTTGGATCGAAAATGTCGATCTAAATAAATATAGTTTATAAAATTTAAATACAATTTATTTTTTTAATTTAGGACATAATAATAAAAGCGCCTATTGTATTTATATATAATAGAAAAATATTTTCAAGAAAATGAATTTCATATTTCAAGGAAAAATTCAAACCCCCTTCATGCTTCAAGTTCTACCAGCTCATAAAAAAAAAAAAATCTCATCATTCTACATTACATATTTTTCTTATTTATAACTTTATTTTCATACTTCGTTTAGCTTGATAAATATCTTATGTCATATTCACACATCATCGATCTTTTATTTATTTTTTTTTTTTGGAATATTACATTCTGTTGTATTTTTAGACAATGACAATATGGATCATAGAGCTTATTCACACCATATTTAAAAACATATAAATTTAATGACAAGATTTAGAAGAGAAGATAAAAAAAAATTAATAAGAACAAAAAGATATTAAACTTAATCATTCCTATTTACATTCACCCTAGAACTCCGAACCAAGCTTCCCCCCCCCACACTTGTGGAGGAAAGGGCAGGACTCCAAAAGATCCCGACGCTGCTAGCAGCAGACGGTTTTGACTTGAATGGAGAATCTTTCCATTGCCATCATCCTTCTAACGTTTGATTTTTATAAAGCTATCATCTTTATTTATTAGTATCTTTAATGAATGATTCTTGTGATAATGTTGAATCTGAGATGCTGTAGAAAGTCAAAAAGATTTGAAAAAGATTATAAAAAGTAAAAAAGGGTTGAAATTATATTATGAATAATAATTTTTTGTTTTCAATAGAAATGTAGATTTTCTTAAAAAAAAAGAAACATTAGTTTCTTCAAAGAATTTAATAGTAAAAATAATTTTTATTGTACCCTAATTTATTTTTAGTAGTTCTTTTCTTCGATTATGACGACATAGAATTGCTCCAGCAATTGATTCCCAAATGTGAGTAAATTTTTGTAAGAAATTCAAATTCTCTCAACACTAGTTTTTAAAATAAATTAATAACTATTTCAAATCAATGTTTTAAAAATTCATAAATAATTTGAATTTATTTTGGTATTTGAAAACATTCGGATTTATTTCGAATAAAAATTTCTGTTTCGATATATTATTTTATTTTATTCTACTTTTATTTCAAGAATAAATGTTTATTAACTTTGAAAAAAAATGTACTTTTTCATAGAATTTTAAAGCAAAATACATTTTTTTTTTCTTATTTTACTCTGGTTTTTAAAACATTTTTTCATCGACCATGACTACCTTATTGCGCCAGATATTTATTCCCAAGAGTTTGTAATTAATTTTAGGATATAGTGAAAAGTTTCCCTACATACCGATGAACTTGGCTCCATTTTTTGAAATGTTTGACTTTGGAGTCATTCCCCAACTCTATGTAATATGGTCATACCGTTCATTTGTTAAATTGTTTCAATATGTGAAAAGGGCCTTGGTCACTATTTCACACTAATTTTACTCGGAAAACAGAACGATCGAGAACTCGATTGTTAGTAAAATATTAGCGAATATGGCTGCAATATTTTAGATTAGCGGGTGACGTTTGGCAGTAAAGATGCGGCTGTCGCGTACCAAGTAACGAGGACAATATATCACCATGGAAGGACCGCAGTATAACAGACACCATTAAAAGGGATCCCTTGTAGCCAATAGGATTAGCCGGAGCGAAGAGAGCAGAGGCTATTGGTCGCGCGGCTGAGGATGAAAGGGCTAAGATAAAACCAATAGCGGCCCGAAAGCTATTCCCCGTAAATCTATTACTCTTGTCAGTGACTCCTATTCAAATGACCTCTTAGGAAAAAACATAATGGTTTACAATAATCGATTCGATCCTCCCGCCTCGGATCTGCCATTGTGGGATCCTCTTTAGTGCGCCTGTGCCTTGATAAACTACCTCCTCTCTTATGTATTTATATATTATCATATTAAGTGGCACATTAGGCGGTCTTCGTATTAGCGTCGTGTCTTTAGAGGCCGGTAGTATTCGGAAAAATTATCGCTCAACGGGCATTATTCTGGCTAATTGCTTGCCCGGCTTGCTGTGTTCATTAATTGATAAGGGAACGGCTCTATCTAGCCCGACCACTACATCTTCCTCAGGCAGGTTAATCACTCAAGCTGAGCGCATGATAGTCTTGCACTTCCCGCTGCTTCCATATGTTAATCCTTCACACAGGTCGGGGAATACACATTCAGAGGATTATCTGGTTAAGAAAAAAGTGCAGGGAAGACTCTAGTACCAGCGGAATAATTTTTTTTTTTAATAATTTATTTATTGTTATTTACAACTGTATACATATATACACATCAAGTAAATTTACTGTAAGTGATATTATGACATGATACAAACATATGGAGAATCTACCCATTGATAGAACTCCAAAAACATTTCTAAAGGAGAAGATCTCGAGGCCATCTTCTTTTCAGACGCCTAGGAGGATTATTAGGTAGTGAAGGAGAAGCCAGGTCAGATACGAGTTGGTTTGGGTGGTATCTGGTTTTGGCCAAATCGGCAACAGGGGACATCAAATTTTTGATAGGTTTTTAAATTAAACTAATTATTTAATTAAATATATATTTGTGCCACAGCAAGATTCCTTAGAAGAAATATTAGAAATTGTTCTTGAAAATATACTTTTGTTTTACTTATTTTTTTTTTTTTTACTCTTCTGTTCTACAGTATCCTTTCTAAATACTCCACTAACGCCTGTTAAACAGATTCGATACTTAGGACTCTATCTTGACAAGAGACTTACCTGGAATCCACATACAAGAAACTGCTCGTAGATTCCGATTGCTACAACACCTACTTGACACTCTAAACTTCCCACTCACTACAAAAAATTAGTATACACTACGATAATCAGACTAATTGGACATACGGAATCGAGCTCTCCTTACAACCCAAAATCCTACGTAAAATCCTTGATACTCCTTATTACGTTACAAATAAACTAATCCACAAAGACCTTAACATCCCATTCATTGGATATTTGACCCAAAACAGATACGCCTCTTTTCATTTCAAACTCCTAGCCCATTAATTCTTAATCTCTCATCCTTAACAATCCCTGATAATCCTCCGTGGCGTCTGAAAAGAAGATGGCCACGGGACCTTCCAATTTAAATCAATACTTGAAGTACCACCAATGGGTGGTTCCTTCCCAAGACTTTCAAATGTATATGAAACATACAACATATTTACTTATTGTATTATTATTTGTACAATTGTAAATCACATTAAATAAATTTAAAAAAATTTTTTTTTTTTGCGCATTTAAAGATATGCCAATTATTAACTCTTGGTTTCTAGGCCACTCGTCTTCCCCAACAATGGGACTATGTTTACTAAATTAAATCGGCATGTATAAAAAATATTTACTGCCGATTTTTTATTTAAAATAAAATGTTATCTTGGTGCTCTTACTCATTGTCGGTCTCACAATCAGTCTGTTTTTCGACACCAGTGACGGCGGCTGGTAGGATCTCTTAGAGTCTGCTTTGCCATCCATAGGGTGGGAAATCTTGATTCCGGTTTCCCAAAGCTGAATATAAACATTGCACATAACTGGGAATGAGTATTTTATCTCTTTCTCTCTCTCTATTACATAAAAATGTTTTCAGTGATCACCGTGTAATATTATATTTTACATATAAGGTGGTATGATAAAATAGTAATAAAGAATTGAGTTTAACTGAAGAAGAACGCGTTTTGCGGGAGAAAAGACGGAATATAAATTAAGTTCAATTTAGTGGAAAAAGTTATTTGGAACATTTTTTTTGAAGAGGCACTAAATTGAAGTACAGATTAAATTGTTGGGATAAAGATTTGAATTTTTTTTCTTACACTGTATTGAAAAAATAATATAATCTGCACAACAGAATATATGTAAATTACAGTCGTATAATTTGAGCGACGAAAAGTAAAATTAAATGAACAGTTGTATAATTTGCCGTTAGACGGGTAGAGGGTACCCTCCTAGTTGAAAAAAATCATTTTAATGATTAAAAATTAATCATACTAAAATAAAAATAACCACAGTGAAGTTGCTTATAAAGAAAAATAACATTTTTTCTTCCATTTTTCTGGGTTTTTTTTTTAGACTACGCACTAAAATATCTAATGAAATTTATGTTTTTATTGCGTAAAGAAACATTCCAGAATTATAATGATCTTTTTCCAATTAAGGTTATCAGTCTCTACAAAACCCGTAGTCACATTCAATTTTTCAATAAAAACATAAAATGTTCAAACTTTTAAATTTATTTATTGAAATAATTAGTTCTATTACACAATGCATATCTTTATTATTTAATCATTTAATAGTTTATAAAACAAACAGCATTATAAAACGTGTCGTCTGATTAATATTACAGTGACTAGAGAAAAAACTACCGATTAGTTCCACAACAATGACAATGCTATGTTATAAGTTCCTGAAGTCATTTCTTTTTTTTCAGTAGCTGGGTTATCGGAAAGTAGAGGTAGTAGTCTAGCCCGATAAATAAAAAAACCTAGTTCATAAAACATTGATCTGGAAATAATTTTAAAAATTAGTATCTATTTAAGTGAGTGTATATGTTTTTGCTTATAACTTCTAAACGATACACCAAAGTAAAAACGTTTTGATATAACAAATTAAAAAAAAATTAAATCAGTATCACTAAAATCCATGAAGGGTCGAGGACGTAGTACTTTGTAAGGACTTTGTAGTACTGTTGCTGGACAAACTTTTTGCAAGACTCGACTCTCTGTTTTACTGAATTAAGGGTACCCACTTTATGAGGTTGGGTGGAGCCTGGAAGGATGATAAATGTCAGCCACAACCGGATTCGAACCCTTGGAGTTAGTAGTCTATTGCCTTTCCAATGAACTACTCACTCCCAAAACAACAAATTAAAGAGCATTACATCCTAAGCGGAATATGAAATGAGTATAATTTAATTTGGCAGTAGTATGGTCGTAAACTTTTACTTCCTTTAATAATTCGTATTTTAGGATTTTTCGAGATAAAAATAACGAATATCAACTTTATTCCTGCCAATAATACAACAGTTTAATAATGTAACGAATTAAAATATAACGAAGTAATATGTAATTTATATTTCCTAAAAACTAAATAGCAAAATACACAATTTCCTTTTTATTGCAATGTTTTATTACTTCTTTTTTGTGGCTTTGTAAAATTTATTTTTATTGTTTTCTGTTTTGTTCTTAACTGTTACTATTTTATACTCTCTATTACACTCTTATTCATCACATATTTCTCTCTTCCTGTGACCTATCACAAATATTCAATTTATTACAAAAGTTTTAATCAAATTCAGAGAATAATCAAATATTAAAATGTATAGTAAATACACATAAAAGAACAAGAGGGAAAAAAACAAACGAAAAACAAAGTTGTAAATAAAAGAAGCATAGACATAAGCAACTTTAGCACACTTACTCAGCCCCCACTGGGTTGTTACCAGTGCACGGTGAGAGGGATGCGCTGTGAACTCAGAGCTCTACCCGCCATACGCGGGGGATTGAGTAGGCTCGATCCTTATGTTGATAGTGTGAATATTGTACATAACATTGTAAATGTGACAAGTGATTATTTTTTGTTCATATACATAGTTTAATTACGTTCATTTTATTCATCCTTCTGTTTATGAGTATCTAGAGAAA
>NW_027108464.1:0-1248 GCF_000696795.3 Halyomorpha halys
TAGTTGACCGTATGAAGCACCTTGTAGGAAGATAGTCCGGGTGGCGGTCAATAAAGCTATAAAAAAAGTTAATTTACTGGAAGATCGCTGACTGATCGTGTGTGTTATTAATAAATGGAATATGGTCCGGGTGCGGTCAAAGAAAACTCAAATAGTAACATCTATTTTAATGAGCCGACGTTTCGCCCCACGTTGCAGGGCTTCGTCAGAGCTAAAAAAAAAAGATACGAACACTGAACATAAGTAAAAAAGTAAATGGAAAATTACAAGAGTATAAAATGAAACGTAAAAATAAATAAGAAAAATAAAAGGTGATATAAACAATAAATGAAAACGGAAATAGTAACAGATAAAAAGAAAGTACAAACTAAGAGATGAAAAGGAGGATAAGAATAAAATCAAGAAAAAAGGAAGAAAATGAACGAGGCAGAATTCATAACTTTTTTGACAGAAGTCATAGTCAGAGTAAACCGTTTGTATTGGGAGGAGTGGGATGGCTGTTAAGTACGATATATTTGAAAATAATTTTAAAGTAAAGAGTGTAGAAAAATATTAAAATGAGGTAAACAATAAATGATAATACACATAATAGAGGAGAAGAAATATATAACAATTGAAAAAAAAAATTAAAATGTACACGGATAGAAAATAAAGAAGAAATAAAGTAAAAAAAAAAATGGGATACAATACATATAAATGATAAAGAAAGACAATATACCAAATGTATAGGGATACAGAGGTGTGTAAATTATATAATAGAAAAATTAATAATAAAGTAATTAAGCTGAATACTAAAGTAATGAAGCTGGTAACATATGAATATAAATTAAAAGTAAGATACATAAATATAAAAGAAAAAGGAAAGATGGTAGCTATAAAATACAATAAAATTAAGTATGGGCTGAGAATTTAGAAAATAAAACCAGAATAAAAGACATGACAGGAAAGTGGGCTTCTGAAATGCAGAAAGAGAGAACAGAAAGGTTCAAAATGTGTCGGTATGTCAGGGAGATGCAGTCTTTATCGACTTTATGATTGACGGAATTCTCAGTTATATTTATGTGAGTTTACCCTGAGATGAGACGTTTTTTATGGTTGGGACAGTAGCGAGAATTGATGTATCATCGAAATTTAAAGCATGGTTCAGGTTTATAGCGTGTTCTGACAATTTAGAGGCAAATGGGTTATGGGAGTTGATAGAAGGTTTGTGCTGGGAAATGCGGTTCTTAAGTCGATTCTTAGTTTCGC
>NW_027108465.1:0-414 GCF_000696795.3 Halyomorpha halys
TTTCGGTTTAGATTCATACTGAATACAAATTTCTGTTTTGTTATATCTTTCATTATTATTGTACTCTACTTTTATTTCAAGATTGCACATGAAGCGTGTGTGTGTATAAAGGAACGATCGAATATTTGTCTACATTATACTTTTGAATTACTGTACCGTAACTTATAAACTTTTCAATTTCTAAATGAGAAATATGGGTTTCAAATAAAGGAATGATTTTCAAATGTTTTGTTTCAACCTTTCTTTCGTGAGGTGTTAAAAACGAATGTCATCGCATATATTGAATCAATTTATGTTACCTAATAAAAATAATAAAGTATATGTACATCTTTAATTTAACTAAATGATAGTCTGATTATGTTCATCTTGTCTGTTCTTTTGTTTGTATATATTGTAAGAGAGTTTTTTCTTTTA
>NW_027108465.1:3587-5290 GCF_000696795.3 Halyomorpha halys
TTTCGGTTTAGATTCATACTGAATACAAATTTCTGTTTTGTTATATCTTTCATTATTATTGTACTCTACTTTTATTTCAAGATTGCACATGAAGCTTGAAAAAAGGAACATCGGTCTTTTTCAAAGAACATTTTATTTTTATTTTAATCTAACATATTATTAGTTGTTATTTTCTTCGATGATGACAATCTAAAACTGCACCAGATATTGATTCCCATTTGATATAAACTTGGCTAGCTTTAGACAAAAATATATAAGTAACCGTGTAAATTACTTATATATTTTTTTTTTTAGGGTTTACTTTCATTTATACTTTAAGAAAGCTAAGATATAAATTTCAAACTTTTCTCATTCTTATAATGTGGTTAAAAACGCAGAATATGGAAAATGAACCTAAAATGGGGGGCAAACGTAACCCACGTTTACGTTACCCTGAAACATTCCCAAAACTGCTTAAATTAATCTGTATTGAACTTATAAATATGTATTCTTCTTGTTTACTAAGGTAATATAATTTTGAACGCACGTACCATTCCATTTCATAAAACTGTATAATTTTCATTTTGATATAATAAATTATAGTGATATTTACATTTTTCTGATGTTTAAATTCCAATATATAAGTACGTTTGCAATATACCCATGCGTTCTGATAAAAACAAATAATAATTTCAAAAAGTAATAAAATGGATGAATATCAATTTGAATATGAATTAAATAGTAAAAATAAGATCTCCTTACATCAATCGGATCTATCGGAGAATAAGTATGTTTTAACGAGAGAATTTTGTAGGCTACACAACACTGAATTGAGAGAACTGGTTAATGGAGGTTATAGCATTACGGCGAATAGGTTGGGTGTGTAACGTTGTGGGAAGGGAGGCGACAGCCGTTCGCGGTGGGGCGTGGGTCCCAGAGTGTTCGGTTCTGACCGTTGTGGGCTTGATTCCAACATGGGGCCGTTAATATTTATTTCCTCTACGGTCCAGGAAATAAATCTTAATACTCCCACCTTGGTTAGTTCGTGGTCGCAATTCTGGTAGCCACCAGAGGTTGGCAAAAAGGACCACTAGGCCCACTTGCCGGACTAGTTACCAATACCAATGTTATGGAGTAACGAATGGATCTCTAAAATGTTAATAAAATCTGAACTGACGTGTACATGTCCAAGGGGTAGACCTAAAAGTAGATGGGAAGATAGCGTTAAATCAAATTTGGTAGATTTGGTGGTATCGGCATCGAACCTTCTGGTTCGCTAAGCCCTTATTATCACAGCCTTCTTCCTCTTTTGCATTATTTCAGTGATTTCCAACCTGTAGGATGCGAAGCTATTACGAAGCGGGTGCTGCTATGAACAACATGTCATTTTCGAATGGAACAAAAAACTATAATGCTGACGGAATTACATCACGCCCGCTGATGGTGATAAAACGCGATACAGACGCAAACGTTCCTGACTGATTATAATAGAGATAAAGTAAGCTTGTTTTATGACACATAATTCCCTCTAAAACATACTTATCTTAGAAAATATCAGTAGTTTAAATAAATCGGTTGATAGTCCGGGTGGGGATCAATAAATTTTCAAAATATTCAATAAATTTACTCAATTAATTCAAGAAAAACAAGATACAAACATTTTAAAATTAACAAAACATTAAAAATATAAAACATTTCAAAACAATTGTTTAATTTATAAAATA
>NW_027108465.1:6645-6980 GCF_000696795.3 Halyomorpha halys
TGTTGACTTTCATGATGTGGTAAATCCAAATTGTAGAACTTTTCAGGAGACAAAAAAAGTGTCTTAGCTAATATGATTTCAATAGGAAAATAATAAATACCAGGTCAACATAACATTAATTTCCTTGTGATTCAGGAGATTTAACCCTGGTAAGTACAGTATAATCTCGGTACTCCCAACACTCCAGTAATCTGAACCTGTGTTAAAAAAGAGTTACTTTTTTTGAGAGAACTCGACAGGCAATAACACTTTTATTTTTAAAAAACTGTAGGCTACCCAACTCTGAATTGAGAGAACTGGTTAATTCAGGTTATAGCATTACGGCGAATAGGTTG
>NW_027108466.1:0-15101 GCF_000696795.3 Halyomorpha halys
CCAGCTCGCCCATATTCTCTCTACTGCCGATGGTGCTGCTATCTAGCGGTCACCGTCTGAACTAACAACCCTGCACTCTGGTGGCAAGTCGAGGAACTCCCTCCACAAAAAAATGTCCCAGCTCGCCCATATTCTCTCTACTACTGTGATCTAAATTTCAACAAATTATAGACCCTCGTCGTTTTATTCACCAGAACCCTTCCAACATTTATATAGATATTCTGCAATATCTAGATTAATAATAATTGAGATCTTCCATATAATGTAGATTATTCTAAAATCAATCTAAATTCAAAATAGTCAATTCTAAGCAAGTAAGTTTTACCTCAGATATTATTACATAAAATAAAAATAAAAGCTTGATCTAGTCAATAAAACATTGAATATATTGAAATAATCTCTCACCCATCCTCAGAACGACCTGAAAATGCTTTTTGCCCAGGCGAGCCAAGAGGAGAATAAGCGCACACAGCCACACCATTCTGTTTGCAGAAAGATACCAACCCTTTCTGCTGCAGATAGATGTGTAATTCTACCTGAAGATTTGCAGGGGGGGTATGACAGTTGTCGAGGATTCTTTGAATTTGTTTTTGGTTAAAGTTGGATATGCCAATGCTTTTAGTTCGACCTGCTTCAACTTGCGCTTCCATGCCCTAAAAAATGATTTTTAATCATTCATCAATGTTACTAAGATACTATCCATTTTAAATTTAATTTTTTGAACCTATGTTTTTTATAATAATGAAACTAAAATTTAATATATAATCCAGTTAGATTTTTTTTGGATTAAATAGACTATACATTATAGTGCAAGGTGTTTCAGGGTAAAGTGTTAATAATTTTTTGTTTATTTGTGGTTTTTTTCTTACCGCACCCCCAACTATCTTCTCCTCATATTAATCTACGGTCAACAATTTATACCTCAAACCATAATTAATTCATATTTTCAGTTTGTACACTTAACTCTGAAAACCTCTGTATAACCTTCTACTCCTAATTTCGTCCTCATAATTAAGAATTTAAACTAATAATATATTCATTGCAATTGTGTTCCGTTGTTTCACCCACGCTAAACTTGGATAATACGGTTCTGTTACATTCAGATGAAGTACATGGCCAAGGGTCTGTAATGAAAAGTTATAGTACTTTAGCGTTAACGCTATTTTTAGTTATATCTCTCTTAAAACAAAAACAATATATTGACAAAGGTACGCTAAATTAATTATTATGTAATAAATATAAAATAGGTCTTCTCCATACATAACAACTATACAAATGAAGAAATTTCTACCCAGAAACGGTTCAAATATCGATAAAAAAATACAAAACTTAATAGTGATTTATAATGCTTAATTTATTTTAAAACCAGTGGATACAGTTTGTATCAAACAATAGTTGGACAACAATAATTGTAAACAATGACAATAAAGATAGCAAAAACAAGCCCATTTTAAAGTTATTTTAAAATTATATATTAACCTTCTCATATAAACAAGAAAAAAACCACCAATAAATAAAGTTTGAACTTTCGTTTTAATAATCGCAATTAAAATTAAAACCTCCATGTAACATTCCACAGTATTAAAAACACCATTTTCCTAATTAAAAAATGGTGGATTTTATATTTGCCTTGCTTTAAGGGACCGTACAGCTGCATCCACTGTACGGTTCCTTAATAAAATTATGGTAAAGAAAATATTAATAAAATATTGGTTTGGTAAGCAGTTAGCACTGACAAACGAAAAACAGGGCTTGACGGACTTATAAATTTAAAAAAAAAATTTAGTTATTAATAATTAATAACATTATTAGTAATTAATTTTTATTACTATCGAATTTCAATAATAAATATTTATTCATAAAAGGAAAAATCATCTTCTTGTAAAAAAATTAATATTTCTTCAATCTAATTTTAAAGGAACATCAACTTACTTTCCATATCTCCAAAAGATTCGTAGTTTTGTCCAACAATACATCTCCTTTCTCATTTGTCGGGAACATCTGATCGAAACCTCTATTTTGGAATCCCACAGGTCCGTGAATCAAATATAAATCCACGTAATCAAGCTGCAAGGCTTCTAGTGATTTTTTCAGAAATGGTTCAACATCTTCACGTCTATTACCATGGCCTGGTAACTGCAAAATATAAAAAATGTCTAGGTTAGGTTTCAAAGGGACACTCAGTTCCTTATAGTAAATAATAAATAATAGATGAAACATATAAACAAAAAAATGCCGAAAGACAACAGTACCTTTGTAACGATGAATAGTTCTTCTCGAGTAATTTTTCCACTGTCAAACATTTTCTTTAGAGTTGTTCCAATAGCTGATTCATTTCTGTAAGAAAATGCTGTATCGATGTGCCTGTAACCAGCATCGATAGCTGCATTTAAGGCAGTTTCAACTTCTTCTGGTGTTGACTAAAAATGAATAAAATAAAAATGTTACAAATTTTCTTTGTTGAGGTAGTCTATTAATTTTTTCAAAAATATTAATGAAAGTCTTAAAAGCATTAAAACACTGTAATTATCATACAATCACATAGTTTATTTTATTAGCAAATAAAAAGCTATGAAAAAATGTTTTTGTAAAACCAAGCTTTAAAAAAAAAATAAAAGAACTGGTGAGTGATAATGTCAATTTCAGAGGGCAGATCAGTGATTTGGGCGCTAAGTTTCAAATTTATCTACTGTACAAGTAATTACCGCATGCTGGGAGTGGACAGCCCTGTATCAGGAAGGCACTGGTTACTTCACAGCCATTAGGATCCTCATGTAATCGAGTCGTATTCATTTCGTCATTTTTTTTTTTTTTTAAGAGAACAATTACCATAAGGAGTTCTTTTTTATCCAACAGCCCGATATTGAATGGTTATTATGCAAGAGGGATTGAACCGTATTACTTTATTCCGGAAATTTGTTAATTTAATTAAGATTACTTAAGCTCTAGTCTTCTTTATAAACTGAAGTACAGTGTATCATTTTCTTGTATTATATTATAATAGGAATAAAGTATAATAGTATTATACTATTATACATAGGAAGGAAAGTTCAATGTATTTGAACGTCTTTGTGATTTTTATGTCTATTTTATAGAATTTAACAAATACAAAATATTATGAACTATCAGAAATTATATTTAATACTCAATCACAAAACGACATAGTTTATTTTCAGAACTAGACAATAAGAATTTAAAGATCATTTTTTTTTTCTTACTTTTAAATTTATTCGTTTTTCTTTAATTTCCTATATTGTAATTATCGTCACAATTCCATAATATCCTCATTATATTTTTTATAATGTTGAAGATTTATGACTTTATTATCTGTTAGTAGTTTTAATAATCAAAAACGTACGTTGATTAGTGAATCTTCAAAGACATTTTTGGTTTTTGAAATACTAAAATATTATAAATTCATCAAAGTTCAAGATAATTAAATTTTATTCTGTTTTAAAAAAAATAAAAGGAGGTTTTTAAATTTAAGTCTCAATATGTAATTAATAACTTTAAATAAAAGTATTTATTTATAATCTTTAAATTTCTTTCTTGAGACTGGCAATTTTTTACTAAATAATTCAAAAACACTATCCAAATTTTAGTCTCAAAACATTTATTTCATTTACACGTCCAACGTTTCGGCCAATTCAGCCATCTTCAGGGACAATCTATTACAAAAAGTTTCCATTATTTGTATGATCCTACAATCAATTCAATTATTTAACATTATTATTTATAATTTACCTTACCTTAATTTACTATGAGACATATCATTTAACCATTTAAAAAAAAAAAACTCCATACAGGCTATTCTGCCCAGGTCAAAACATTTATATCTATGAACAATATTAAAACCATTAGGTAAACTTATTTTTTGTTAATCAGTATATCTCACATTTGTTTAATTACCTAATATGTCAAAAATACAATAAAAATCACAGTCAAATTATTTCTCTTTTACCACTCTTTATACTTAATCTTAGTTAAGTAAGATTAACTTATAAATAATATAGGATAATTTATATATGGATAATTACAGTTAGCCTTGATAGGAATTTTACTAATGTAATAAAGAGAAAATAGTGACAAAAATGTAATTATGATAAATAATTTTTTAAATGCTTGAACTGAGTAAAGGTAGGTTACAAGTGAGGTTGTAATAAAAGTGTATAAAGAGTGATAAAAGAGAAATAATTTGACTGTGATTTTTAATGTATTTTTGACATATTAGGTAATTAAACAAATGTGAGATATACTGATTAACAAAAAATAAGTTTACCTAATGGTTTTAATGTTATTCATAGATATAAATGTTTTGACCTGGGCAGAATAACCAGTATGGAGTTTTTTTTTTTTTTTAAAATGGTTAAATGATATGTCTCATAGTAAATTAAGGTAAGGTAAATTATAAATAATAATGTTAAATAATTGAATTAATGGTAGGATCATACAAATAATGGAAACTTTTTGTAATAGATTGTCCCTGAAGATGGCCGAATTGGCCGAAACGTTGGACGTGTAAATGAAATAAATGTTTTGAGACTATAATTTGGATAGTGTTTTTGAATTATTTAGTAAAAGTATTTATATTTTATAATCTTACACAAATATTTTTCCAAAAGCTACAGGGAATAAGTACCTTTGCTAATACTGACCTTAAATTGTAATTTTTTAAAATTTATTTTCAATACTTCCATAGTTTACACGACAATAGTACAGGATAGATGACAGCTACCACTGTCACTATGGACTCTAGTCTTAATATCAAGTACTCATTTGTATGACGTAGTAGTCTCCCAAATTAGGGACTTAATTAGACCTTGTATAACAATTTTCTGTTAATAAAGTAAAAAGTTTTCTAAATAAAAATATAAGAAAACAAATGTCATATCATGGGCCGAGTTTCATTATTAAATAACTAGAAATTAGCCTAATTATAAATTGTAGCAAAACGTTCCATTGGTTAGCTCCACAACATACTAAAACTAGATAACTGCCGTAGACTGAAAGTCCGTTACATAAACTGTTTGTTATATCCTCGCTAATCCTGGATAAATAAAGTTTTTCTTTAGCTTATTGAATAATTTGATTGAGGAGGTTTGAATAAAACGGGTATACGTGATAATTTAAAAAATAAAATGTTTCATTGTTATCTATTTGTCTCTGAGCCAAATTTATGCTTCATTATTCACAACATTGTACAATTAATTCTACATAACAAATAGTTATTGATAATTGCACAATTCTGTCAATAATCAAGTGTAAATTTGGTTCAGGCACAATTCAATAGGGGGAAAAAACCTTAGTAGCAAATTTTAAAAAATCTTTACTTCTATCCATTTCAATCACCTTTCAAACGAACACCTCGAATGTAATGAGAAACGTATTGTTTTCAATTTATTTGAAAAATTTAAAAAAAATAAAGAAATTAAACATTTTTTCTTAAAGTGGTTGATAGATTTTGTAACTTCTTGTTTTGATTTGTAGGTTTTCGGACCCCAATGCCAATTTATCGAATTAAACACACCACGACGATATTAGAAACTTGTCATTACCATCCGATATTACACTTAGAGAAGAGAAGATTTTGTTTTAATATTTATCTATAAAATGTAGTTGTTATTTGAAAGGTAATCAAATTATCTTTCACAAAAAATCAAAATTCATAGAGATCTGGCCAGGGTAATGATACAGCCATTTCTGCAAAATTGACTATGAAAATAATTAGTCAAAAATGGTTCAAGTGTGCAAACTGATTAACTTGATACTACAAAGACTGAATATGAACTATCCATCTCCAATAATCTAATGGTATTTCTGTCTGATGTCCCCAAGATATCTTCGTTTTAGGGGCCTAGTAGGATTGCAAAGAATCGGTTGGGATATGGAAAGAAAGTAGTGCGTATGGAAATCTACCAATATATAAAAATAGTGGAATATATGCAACATTAAGATAAATGTGCATGATGCCATTTCTGACAAAATAAGAAGCAATGAGGGTATTTTACAAAATATGTTGGACTGTAAATATTTCCATGTAATTATCACCAGTAAAAGTGGAGTTGTATAGTTTATGAGAGACCCAAAGCATAACTATTTACATGTCAAATTATCACTAATGATTATCATTTAAATTATTGTCTTGCAATAAAATATTTGTTAAGAAAAATTTTAAAAGTCTCATGCAAACAAGGATTTATTATTAGTCGTTTGTGCAGATTAAATATCCCGTACAATAGAAATGTTAAACATCATTTTTGTATTGGATAAAAAAAAACTCCTCCGTTCTTTGTAACCCCTCGCCTAGCGGCTCCTGGGGCAATATTGTAACCCCCGCCCTCAGCGGACCCAGCCCAACCCCTTATAATGCCATATGGCAAAGGAAGGGCACCATTACACACACACACACATACATATATATATATATATTTAAATACTCAGGTTTATATTAATATTGTTATACATATATTTTCAATAAAAGAGGCCAGAAAACAAAAGTAAATAAAAAAAAAAAAAACTTAAACTTTAATTAATGTTTAACTGGTCCAAAAGGTATTGATTGGGAATGATGTAATAGAACATGAGTTTTCAAACGGATTGACTAAACTTTAATGTTAATAAATAATTTGAATCTCGAAGAATAATTTTTAGAAACAACTACCTCCAGATGATTTAAACTAGATTAATAACTCACTTGCCAAGTGCCTAAGCCCACAACAGGCATTTTCATGACTGCCGAAGTAAGCACACTCTTAGAGGAAAGTTTGGTCATCTTGACTGAAGAAATGGTAGACAGCTAAAATAACCAAGACAAGATTTCTACAAATTCTGATATGAGAAGAAGAAGTGTTGAATACTTTTTATATACCTAAGTGGAGGGGATTGATAGGGCACTCAATATTGAAGAGATAGTTTTAGTCTGCACAATGTTGCGAATATATTGCTTAGTCTTTTACGATTTATCTAATCTATTTCAGATAAATATACTTTTATGGAAAATGAAAAAAATCATTCAAGAGTTAAATTCACGTTAATAAATAAATATTCAAATATTGATTCTTAATTTTCAATTTAGCAAACAGTAAATAAAAAGATTTCAGATAAATTGGATTTGTGAGATATAAACAACAAAAACCATTTCTCTCATGTTAGTAGACTGTTTTTAATTTCTACCATTAATTCAGATTCATTACCTTTCATAATCTCATTTCTAATTTTTTATTTATTTATGCATTTTGTAGCTTTTAATGTCCAGCACCATCCATATTTAAAAATTTAATACTCGTATTATATATTTTCACAAAATTCTATAAGATCTCGAGCACATTCCACGAACCAGCGTTCTCTCGACATTCCCTCCTTCTTCCCCAGCCCTTTTGCCAACCGAACCTTTAGTATATTGGATAGGAATTGCATCCGACCCTGTACCCAGATTGTCTCCATCATCTTGCTGAGCTTATCGCTGATTTAGTTATAACGTGCCAGGATGCGAAATACTGCCCACTAGTCTGTCCCGGTTTCTTCGTTTCCCTGATCATCATGCATATGTCCTCCTCTAGGGTCCACCGTCCTCCTCCGAATGTCTTCATTAATCTTTCTTTGATACCTCAAAATGAGGCCTGTTCGTCCGCGTGCATCTGATTGAGGATGCTCTTCTTCACTCTGCTGACGACCGCTGCTTTTAATAGCTCAGCATCTTCACTAACAAGTAGGTTTTCGATAGTCTTCGCTTCAATTCGGCTTATTAAACGGTCACCTCCTTTTATGCAGTGGCTCAGTTCGCCTGTTTCCCTGGTGAACCGTTCAAGGTAAGAAACGGCCTTCCTCAAGTCTTGGGCGTTTGCAGTGCGTACTTGATTGCTGAACGTAACTCCTCCCCTCCCCCCCCCCGCCAACTAACGAACAATCCTCGTAAACATATACTGTACAATATAACAAAATATAAAAAAAAAACTATATACAAAAAAATAATTCCTATACCAATACCACAGCACAAAACTCACAAGCTGACAAACAGAAAACGCTACATACATAAATTAAACTTAGAAATAAAGAAAAAAATTCCCGGTAAAATTAAATTATATTTTAATTTTAAATTCCTGGTAAAAGAACTCCAGTCTCTATGTTGTCATTTTCGGAAGTTTTAACTGTTCAATAGGGGCAGTTCTTCTCTTTTTAGGTTCTCGGATACTCTCTATGGTAACTATATTATTTACTACTATATTATTACTATATTACACCCTAAATGGGCCCTCGTATCGCTGTACCTCCTTACTCCTGTTAGAACCAAACTTTCTGTATTCGATTGTGCCAATTTTGATCGCTCCCATCCTTTCTGTGACCTTTAAATTTTCCCGCGCCACCCTCCTGGTTTTTTTCCTTTTCGATTCTTTTCCGTACTTTCTCCCATAACGTTCTTCGAGCAACGTGGTTATTGAGTATTTCCTCTCTTTCAGCTGTTGTCCCCTTATATACCGCCGGTGTCCGTGAAGTCCAAAGAGGACCTCAAATGGCGAAAACCCCGTAGCTACAGGTATGGAATGATTATATGCCGCAAACGCCTTAATGACTGCCCTCACAAGGCAAGATGTGTTTCTGAGAACCTGAAAACCACAGCAAGAATCCACACCATTGATTGGACAGCAAGAAGTCCTGACATCAACCCAATAGAGCACGTTTGGGATTATTTCAAAAGAAAGGTTCAGTCAGGAGATTCTCCTCCTACTACCCTTGAAATGCTAAAGGCAGCTGTATCTAAGGAGTGGGACAATATACCCCAAGACTTTCTTAAAAATATTTTTCCAAGTACCCCAAGACAAGTGGAAGCTGTCTTTGAAACCAGAGGAGGCAATACGCCTTTTTAAATGTAAATTAAAAATTTAAAAGTTAAAATTGTAAAAAAGGAAAATTTTAAAAAGTAAGTTTTTTTAACATTTTTGTTTGTCCAGTTTCAAAATTTTTATTGTTAACTTCAGAACCTTTCTTTATTATGAAAAACCAGACTTTTTTTAAAAATTTAAATATTACAAAGTATTTTGAAGGGGAGTTTATAATTTAAAATCTAAAAATGAAATTTATTTTTAACGATATGGCAGACAAAATAATATACTTAGAAATAAAACAAACACATTGATTAATTTTCAAGTTGAATAAAGAAATAAAACGAATGATGAAAAAAAATGAAATTATCAGACAATAATAAAAACGTTTATTAGAATAGAAATAATGATAATGAACGTTATTAGAATAGAAATAATGATAAAAAAAAATAATAAAATTTAAAAAATAAAATATTAAAATATAACTAACATCAATTAATAAAAATAAGTTTTGTTTTGATGTGAAAATTGACTAATTAGCTAATTAGACATAATCTAGGATATGCTTATTAACAAAAAATATATGTTTACCTAATGTTTAAATGTTTCATTGAGAAATCGTTGAATTAACGTGGGCAGAATAGCCTGCATGAAGTTGTGTTTTTAAATTATTTTGTTCTAAAACTGTATTAAAGTAAGATAAATTATAAGTAATATTGTTAATTATTTTGAATTGTCGAGGATCATAGATGTAATAAAAGCTGTTTTGGAATAGATTGTCCCTGAGGATGGCCGAATTGGCTGAAACGTCGGACTTATGAAGAGAATAAAATGTTTTGAGAGTATAATGGATAAAATTTAATTTATTTATTTAAACAACATTAGCCAGGCTCAAGAAAGTGTTTAAGATTATAAATAAAATAAAAATAATAGCAAAACATTACAAACAGATAACAAATTGGAAAAGAAAGTCACAGAAAATTTGGAAAAATATAAGAACCTACACAAAATAAATGACAGAATAGAAAACAAAACAAATGTTAATATATCAATTAATATTAAAAATCTCTAAGAAATAAGTGAAAATTTCAATTTAAACTTCGATAATAATGATAAAGAAATAATAAAAATTACATTAGATTTTGAAGTGATAAATAATTATATTGAATTAAAAGAAAATCACATAAATGCCACAAGAAACAAGATATGTGGATTAATAAGTAAGCCTAGAAGTACTAAAAGAACAAGGAACAATATGAACAACACAACAGTCAATATACAGATCAACATTGACATAAAAGAATAAAAAAAAAAAAATAATGCACTATTGATTATTATATCAGACAAAACCAAAAAATTAGTTGTACGGAAGCATTGTATCGCTTAGTGACTAAAATACTTTAAAAAAGTAAGACATGAGCCACTTAAAGAATTAACAAAAAAACTTATTGCATACATCGATAAAACATACAAAAATGGATCAATGGATAAAAGAATAAAAATTAAAATATATATCACAGACTTCACAGAACCCAGAATATAAGATTACACAAGAATGATCATGATATAAGACCAATAATAAATAATATAAACAGACTTACTGAAGCCAAAACAAAATTTCTAAACCAGATATTAAATTAACAGAGTAACGTTAATGTATAAAAAAAAAAAAAAAATTGTATGACTTGAAAAAAAATTTAGAAAATATAAAATTAAAAAGCAAAGATTTAGAATTTATAAGCCTGGATCCAAAATCATTATTCACTAACATCCCAGTAGAAGTAGTAATACAATTATTACTAATTGTAAAAAAGAATTGGGACCAAATAAAAAATAAAACTACAATTATAAAAGCACATTTATTGATGGAATAAAGATAATTTGAAATAATGCCTTCTTTGAATATAGTAATGAGTACTATACAAAAATCAGGGGCCTGCCAATCATAAAAAAAAAAAATAATAAAAACAAGAAAAATATTAATATAATTATTTCCTGTTTTTTAGATAGAGTAGCAAGAATCCAAGAAAGATTCATGAATATCCTAGTCTGCGGATAATTTTCGGAAACAATGTCTTTCTGTTGTTTCAAATCAAATCACATAATTGAGGTGAGAAATGTGTTGGTCTTTTTTCTATACTTTTGCCCATTTGTTTTTCCTTTTTCACGAGATCTGGGCTAACAACGCTTTATTTTAATACCTCCAAGGTCTTTATCAAGTCTTAAGGATGGCCCCATTTGATTCTTTCATCAATGTCACCACTTAAAAAAGCTGAAAAAACATCCAGCTGATGAAGAAAGAGAACTATCTTCATTTTTTTTTTAAAGCTTTATACTTTCCTGAAGAGACATGAATAATAAAATAAAACAGTTTTCCGCAACAAGGTTGAAAATGGAAATGGTTCCACATGGAAATCTGTTGAGCTGTTGGCCTCCGGATGATTTTCTTCTTCATCATGAAGGTTGTTCTACAATGTATTGCTAATTTTCACTCAATTTTTTTTTTTTAAGAGAAATTAAGTGTTAAAACATAAAGATTGCTTCCAAACACATGCAAGAGCCGAACTAAAGGGATTCTTCTAATCAACAGAAAGAATAGTCTGAGATGTCTTAAAGAACAAGAAACCTTATATTTGGCCATATTACATCTGGCTTTTTCAAATGGAATTCTGTTACACCATTTTGCTGGGGTGTGTATGGAACAGAGATTCTCCTTTGAATTTCATTTTTAGTGAATAAAGACCAACTACATTGGTAATGTATTCACCATTTCCATTGTCTGAATAAATTTAATTTTATTTTAATGGAAGTTCTCAAGTTTATTTTTGAATGTTTAGGAGATATAGAGAACCTCATTTTTTATTTTTTTGAGCAACTCCAAAATCATAAAAAGGAAGCCACAAATAGTCCATGCATGAGACATGCAAATGACATGCTCCTTCACCTTTCTTCGAGAGTAACCCTCCCAATTTATTTCATTTGTCTTTTTTACAGAATATCAAGGATACACTTTTTAATAATTAAAAGGTAATGCAACAAGAAAATCGAGAAAAAGTAAAAGGATCAATTAACAATCAGATTCAATGAGAAAAAAAAGCATATGGGAAAGATAAAATGAACTGTTTTACTTAGTACACCAACTGATTTAAAGGTATAATAGGTAATATAGAAACGTCGACATAAAATAAATAAATATGGTTTTGTTTATTTATGTTGTTCTTTGCTAACCGCACCCCCCGACAAACTTCTTCAATCAGTAATATATAATAAGACAAAAAGAGTCTCAACTGGAGTAAGCATTTCTTCTTCTTCCTGTTTCAGATGAATAAGGCCACCTAAAGATATTAAGTTAAAAATAAGGCTAACAAAATAATGATCCTACCATACATGTAAGACCTTGAATAACAAAATGTGAACACACTTACGTACATATTGAGTAGAATTGATATATAAATGCAAATTATCTTTTTTTGAATGATTATTTACAGTTAACACATTCACAGAATTATTATTATTAACAATGAAAAGTTGTCACACATTTAAATAAGCACCTAAGCAAAACACAAGCATCAAACCAGATATCTGTCAAGCCATTTATGAAGTTGGTCAGGAAGAGTTTTTGAATGTAAGTGGGGCGTACTGGTGCAAATATATAAATGGCATAAGCTATATCTGAAGCCTAATTTCATGGCCATGGATTTCTGAAGTGTTCTCAATTTCTGATAAGTTCAATCAAGAAAAATAGCAGGAATTTTGTGTCCCTTATTTCGTATAATCAGTCGAGCAATTGCCTCGTATGAATGTGGAAAGGAGGGGAACATACCACACCCTAAGTGAGCACTGAGCCATTATGAGTCCCTCGTGCGGGATGAACAGAGAACAAACCCAGTCTGTGTTATTGAGCCACTAAACTTATGAAATTCGTGAGAAGGCAGAAATTTCTCCCCATGGAATTTTTTTTTTAATTATAATTATAAAACTTATCCTGAGGGTTCTACAGCAAGAAATAACTTTGTTAACATCCAAGAAGGGTGAGACAAATATCCTGAGACGGTTCTATTTTACTTTTGAAAGTAAAAGGGTAAATAATAAACAAGTGAAAGGCTAAATAACATGAGACAGATGAATGGAACGAGAGAAAAGAAGAATGGAGTTCGAGTCGATCCCACTACAAAGGTCATTCATACTAAACACAAAATGAGCAAATACTCACTTTGATTTGCAGACAACTCTTGGCTCAGTCTGAACTATGCAGAGCTAATTGCCTTGCCTCATATTGATCTTTGCCAAACGAATGGTCATTCGGGGCAATTGCTTAAGTGAATATATAGCCTTACAGTATAATTAACCTTTTTTCAGAACATATGATAAGTGAAAACAATCAAAAGAAAACAAAAAAATTAAAAATTAGATTTTTTTTTAGCTCATATCATCATAGCAGGTTAACCTTATATTAAAAGCAAGATGAGAAAATTATGTCCAATTTATCTTCTTAACATTTCTTGTACTGTTTGTGGTTTCTGCTCAAATGGTCTTTTTAATACCAGTGTAAATGAATAATTACTGATAAATACAAAGATATATTTACCTAGGGGAAGAGATATTTTGTCTATTGGTTTAGTTTTGTGCTCTGGAGCCTCAGGCTGCGAGAGAGCCATCTGTCCAACATTTAATACCATTGTTTGGTTTATGCTATTTTTTACTACTTGTTTTAACACTACATTGAGTGTTTTTATATTTTAAACTGGATAAGAGAGCAAATAGATAGGACCCTATTCTCCGATATATTTTCCAGTGTCATAACAGCATCAGGACTTTGAATTTAATTAATACCTTGTCTCAGGAAACAACCTACAAGCTGACAGCAGTCAGACTAAGCATAACTTCAATTACAGCTATTGGAGTTGTATTCATGGCATCTGCTAATATAAGACACACTAGTCATTGCAGGTTTCTCCAGAAGTAATCTGAATTTACACACAACCAAGATAATTGAAAACCTAAATTACCCCTCCCCCCCAAAAAACCTGAATTTGTTTTTTAATCAGACTTTTTTACACAGACCTTGTAAGATAAGGTATAAGCTGTTTGTATGGATAAAATAAGATACTCCTCTCATTCAAACAAGAATCTGTCATAATTTTTGGTACAAAAAAAGTGGTTTTTCTTTCATCTAATACTGAAAAACAAATGATTAGGTGGAAGAAGTAAGTAAATATTTTTTTTTTAACTTGAGATATCAAATAAAGTAGTTTAAACATGTTTGATAATATTTCCTCACTGCCTTTGAATGCAGAAATTGAAAAAAAAAAAAAAATCCAGAGAATTAACTGCTTTTCGCATTTTACATTTTAGAGATCAATGAATAAGTTAAGTTCTGTGTCTGTCAGTAGTAAAATTTGTGTTCGGGCATAATAGTAAATTCCAACCCCTTGTTTTGCTTATGCATGAACAAATGTTTTTATCCTTGCAACACCAATATTTTCATTTTAATTGATATAGTTAAGATACCCATTCCACTAAGATATTCTGCTCTGATAACCTGCACGTCATAAAAAAAAAAAAAAAAAGTTATTCCATTTTCAGAAGCTAATATATTATAAAACATTGGAACACATAGTCTACTAGATTTTGTGAGTTTTTCTTGCTGCCTTCTCTCCACTAATCGGTAAAAGCACAAAAATAAGTCTGTCTTTCTATGACTGGCTTTATTTTGAGTTTGCTCAAATCATATATGGCCCTTGCAGGATCAACTTCCCTCAAAGTTGTACATGTTTTTATTACCTTGGACATTTTTTTTTCAAAGCTTGTAAAAGGCTTATAGGAAGAAATGTTTGAAAATGTGTCAATTTTTAGTGCAGAATCAAAACAAGTTGGATAAAATTCAATGAGGACAAACTATAGCAATCCCCTTGTAAGTTGAAAGCAAGAATGCACTAAATCCTATAATATTCCACTCCACATGATACCATTTTAAAAATCACAGCAGTCTAATCCAAAAATTTTGCACGAACTGCATAAATAAAAGTCTTGACATTTTAAATATAATTTTAAATATAGGTTTTTTTTTCTTTTTCAATATGGTAAAGTAATTTAACAATATATTGTAATATGCTCTTTTTTAGTAAATAGTATATTTTGGTGTATAAAGAGTTTTTAATATGTTTTATTTTATGTATCATTTTAATATTCATTTGTTTTGTTTATCCAAAAAGCAAGCTAACCAAGTTTCATTGTTTATAATAACTTCGTGATACAAAACAAAAACCAAGATGGCGGTAC
>NW_027108466.1:15951-16260 GCF_000696795.3 Halyomorpha halys
AGTAGTTATTGTTAATGATGGAGGAAAACGTTAGGACAACTGATTGTAGATATCCTAAAGAGGTGATTCTTGGAAATTTGAATGATAAGGTGGTAATATTAAATGAAAATGATGAAGGTAATGTTGTCCAAAACATTAGAGGTAGGAATGACTTACCGGTAGAAAATAGTGTCCATGAAAATGAATTAGTGGGAGCAAATTCGAAGGTGAATAATAATGATAATTTTTTTAATAATGGCATGTTTCAACAGTTAATGATGGTTTTAGACAAAATGAGGGACGAAATGGGGGATCGAATGGACAAAATGA
>NW_027108466.1:16912-23821 GCF_000696795.3 Halyomorpha halys
GGTGAAGGGGTCACATTCCATTCCTTACACCACAGCAGAACAAGCTGCCATAGATTATATCATTTCAAAGCCATTTTTTTTACTAAGTTAATAATCTTTTGAAATTCGAGATTTAAATTCCTTTTTATTTTTATTTTTAAATATTTAAAAAAATTATTACAATATATAATTAAATATACAGATAAATAAACAGTTTTTCTTTATCCTAAAAAAAATTAGTATAATGGAGTGGTCTATTTTTTATTTCCATTGTACAATTGATAACACTTCTATAGAATTAATTAATAAAAAAAGTAGGAAAAAGTTACAGATCTGTTACAAACAAAGAAAAATTAATTTTCTACTGATGAATATTTAAATGAATGGTGGCGATTTAGAAATTTTTCAAATAAACTCACGTCATTACTAATTAGAGCTCCAATATATTTTTAACAATTAAAAAAACACTGCAAAAAGAAAAGTCAAAAGGATATATTAACAAATAGATTGGAGTATAGATCATAAAAGAGCACCGGCTCATTCAATGAGTAATAAGATAAGATAAATAAATCTTACCATCATCTGGTGTAAGCATTTCTTCTTTTTCCTGTGTCACATGAATAAGGCCACTTAAAGAAGTAGAAATGATATTTAAAATAACAAAACAATGATTCCATAACATAAGCAAGATCTTTAATAACAAAATGTCAAGACACGGTCACATTAGACTGCCTGAACTATAATATGGTAGTTACAGAAAATAACCTATCCCATTATTATTACAGTTTTAGTTGGATCACAATGTATCGTTCCATTCAGAGCCTAAATTTTAATTAATGTAAATTAGTTTATGTTATCAGGTTATAACTAGCAACAACAGAAATATAGACTGGATGACCAAATACAAAAGTAACATTATGAACTTTCATAGAACATATAAATTATTATAAGTTGTTGTTTTGCTTTAACCAGCACTAAATTTCAATTAAATAATCTTAGAAAAAAAAACTGCCTCAATTATAATTTAGACTCAACATAAAAAGTCAACATTTCTTCTTTTTCCTGTTTGATATCAATTAATTGGAATTGCAACAAAAACAAATTACTAGTAAAAAATCTTTTGTTACAAATATTTGGGGATCATCAGTTATGAGAGAACTGTTGGTCCATCTTGGTTACACCCGATAGGTGCTTAGAGGTCATCATTGTTGTCTAGATGTAAGTAGGAAAATGCAATTAATATGATAGTCACAAAATAAACATTATATGGTACTAAAGCAAATTGAACCAATAACACTCAAAGACAGTCTACAGAATGGGCTTAGCAAAACATTCATTAATTCATTATTATATACTTTGGGTAATAATCACAATATTGGGCGATAACATATATTACTTAATTGTGGTTTTACTGGTTATATCATACTATACAGATTACAACTAACACAGTTACACTAAGGTTATAATTAATTACAATGGTCTTTGTTCTCTCATTGTATAAATGAGTTCAGACTAAATCTCCAAGTTACAGTTTTTAAAACTTGGACTACTGTTTATTGATTATTGAGAGGTCTGACAATGGATGAAATAATTAGATTTCACTGTGAACAATTGTAATGGTTTCAGTTCTCTCAAGTAATTTATAAAGTATCACACTTAATTGTTTTCTTCAAATAATGCCATTGACAAATATTTAAAAATGAAAAAGTATATTCAAATACGTAAAGGAACCAAATGCATAGAAATAGTCACTAATGACAAAAAAAAAATACAAATTATAATACCAAACACAGACTACTTTGGAATTTCTCAAATTAGGTAACCCCCTATTACAAATAGCTAAAAACACCTGATGCGAAACGTCCATGGGGAGTTAAGTCAGAATTTTTGAAGTTATTTTTAACATTTGATCAACACAAGGTTTAAGTTTAAAGGTTCAAGGTTTCTTTCTTGGTTTCTTCTTCTTAGTACCAGTATATTTCTTACTTTTTCCTAAATTATCTGCTTTGCAATTCACTTTCTTACTTTTTCTTTCTAAATTATCTGTATTTTCTTTTTCTCAAGAATTTTCTGAGCATCTTAATGAACCTTAAAGTCTGCTAGGATAGATCTTTATATGTAGATTTTCTTCCCTTTCAAATCTCAAATTGTTTCGGTGTCCTGCATCAGCTTGTTCTTCCAGTTCTCTTTCATCAGAAGGTAAAATAATTGATTCTTCATCAACATCAACTATACAGTATTTTTACACATTAAAACTAACGTACATCACTGACCATTAGAGCTCTAATCACATATCCTAACTATGCATCCCACCTAATTTGTTAGTGACTTTGTTATTTATCTTGATTTAATTACTGTCAACATTGAAAGAAAAAAAAAATCTGTTCTATGATTTTACAAATTTAAAATAGGGAATTGTAAAATCAGAAATACCCCAACTATGCTTTTTATGAAAAATAAAATTGCCATTAATCGTATGCAACAAATTTTCTCAAATTGAAGACACAAATTTGTCAAATGTAACTATAGAATAATGAAATGTAATTTTACTAATTTATCTCTGTTTTTATGAGCATGTCATAAAAAAATACTTCAGATGAGGTACAGGAAGTTCTAAGGAGGGTAATCATTGGCTTATTATTAAATTATATATTAATTTTTTGTTTGAAAAAATAATTAAAAAAGGAACTGATTATTTTTTTAGGTCATAAATATCTGATACAATGACTCCAGGATGGATTGGGGAAGGAGAGCATATATTCGATTATTCACAATGTTCTATAAACGTGGATTAAAATCTACATTATAATTAATATTCCTTAAATTGTATCCTATTTGTCTGCTTCTTTTTTTTTTATTGTTGTTTGAATTTGAAGGCAAAAAACTACTGAGGATTATCATTGCCTTTACAACTAAAAAATAATATTTGTTTCATTATTAAATATGTACTAGATATTATATCGTTTTTTATATTAGAATAATTTAGCTTGGAGAAGTTTGTCGGGGGGTGCGGTCAGCAAAGAACAACATAAATAAACAAAACCATATTTATTTATTTTATGCCGACGTTTCGACCTGAGTTTCAGGTCTTCATCAGGGGTTGTGGTGTAGAAGGCAGGTAGTAACTGAAAAAAGAAATAAATAAATATGGTTTTGTTTATTTATGTTGTTCTTTGCTGACCGCACCCCCCGACAAACTTCTCCAAGCATTAATATACGGTCAACTATCTACACCTCATTAGAATAATTTAGGTAATTAATTAATGATATTGATGTTATATATTAATTAATAATAAATATAAATTAGAATCATATCTGAGTAAACCATCTGATAGATTTAATGAAATTAATTGTGTTGTTAATGTTTTCCTCACTATAGCCCAAGTCTATACCTATGTATATGTACCGAGGGTACTCCTCAAAGATATGAAACATAGACAATCACTTTACGGAGTTACATTAAGGTAGATATTTTCTATCTTTTTCTTTTTTCAACCAATAAGGCACCTAAATGGAAAGCAATTATATTAAAATTAAGATACATAAAGAAAAATCTTATCGCACTTGTAAAACTTTCAATAAGGAAATTTGAACTTCCGTTAAGTATTGAAAACGACAAAAAAAAAAAAAAAAAAATATTGGTAATTTTTCTTTGATTAGAAGCGGATTTCATAGGAATTATTATTAAAAATTTATTAACTTAATGTAAAATTAGACCCAGCATAAAAAATAAGTAGTTCTGTTTGTTTGACAGTTAAGTAACAAGTGATTTAACTGTTTTGGAAGAAATTCTCTTATCTTGTAATAATATATGGCATTTCTAAATCAAAAAGAACCTTTTCCAAATCAATTGTAACTTTTTCCCTTTCAGATAAAACTTTTTCCATTTCAATTGTAACCCAACCAGACTTGAATAATTTGATAAAAACTATTTGATTTCTTTTAATAATTAAAAATAATTATGTAAAATTCAATTATGACTTTTCAAATAACTTTAGCATATTTTTCAACAAGGTTTAAAATCATTGAACAATAATTCCATTTTAATTATTATATAGTTTAGTAAAATTCTTCGGCATCGATATCGATTTTTATTTTTTATTTATTTTTTGTTCGATCCCTCTAAAACAGAAAGAAACAGTGAATTAGTGAGTGCTTTATTGTGAAAAGAAAGGAAATAAATCGTGTTTTGTATTACCTTTGGTATTTTAAGGTTAACTGTAATGTTTATTGTTATTTATGAAATATTCATTCTAGATGGTACTATTTTTAAATCCGGAAGTGAGGGGCCTCCTCGAATCAATTTTTAGGTTTTCCTGGATTTTATTTGTGGAATGACTGCGGAAGCACATTACGATTTATTTTAGTTTTTAGAGTTTTATGAGATATGAAGAACGTTTGTTAGTTATTCGATCGTCCTGATTTCGTTTTTGGAATCGAATTTTAAGGCGCCAGTACATTTAGAATTGTTATTTTCGCTGTTTTATGTGGGGATTGTTATTGGCTTTTCGGGTATTCTGGTTGCGCTAAAATAATCAGATTTTCGATTTCGCCTTCACGTTTCGGTTGGTTTTTTTTTTTTTTCGTACCCTCCTAAAATTTAAATTAGTTTCCTATGTGTACATATGGTGAAGTGTGCCATGTGTACAGCTGGCTTTTGTGATACCTTTGATTGCCTTTATGCAGATTGGTTGTTAATTTTGGTCTTATATTTAATATGGAGATCGTTTTTTTAGGTTTTTGAGAGTCCTGATTCGATTTTGTCTATTGAAATTTTTTTGGCGCCTGCCCATTCTGATTCTAGATACTTGTGTAGTTTTCCTCGACATTAGCTAGAGAACGTCTATTGGGTTTACGGTGGAACTGATTCCGTCTTTTGAATCGAATTTCATTGCACATAAGGGAATCCATTGATGTTACTTATTTAGTTATATTTAACATGGGGATCGTTTTCGTAGCCCTAATTTTAATTTTTGAATTCGATTTTCGACTTTTGTTACTTTCATAGTTTTCTTCGACAAGGGGATAGTTTTTTAGGTTATCAAGGGTCCTGATTCTGTCTTTTGAATGGGATTTATAACGCGCTCTCACATTTTAAGTTATTGTTACGAATTGATTATATCGATGAGTTGATAAAAAAAGTATATTATAACAAATTCAAAAATATTATCTCTTGATACCTTATAATCAAATTCCTTTCGAGAAAAAATGTCAGCTGTAATGGTAATTCGGTATATGGCAGGTCATTAAAACATGTATTTAAAAAAAAAGCTGAACTATGAAACCCTAATAAGCTATATATATATTTCGAAGAGCGAAAATAAATCTAAGTGCATTGTGGATTGTTTGTATATGAAGTGCGCCTTTATCATAATGCCTGGCACTACTTTTCACTTTTGAATTCCTGTTTTGATTGTAGTGGACTGTATAAAATAATGATAAATGAAACGAAAATCTATTGCATAAATTAGAGTTGAAGTAGAGGGTGGCCTAAACATAACATTTATGATTAGGTGTGTTTAATTAAGATTGTTAATTTTGAATAATTGGTCTATGGATTTAATGATGCTGATGATGATGGTGTGAACTATATTGATAGGTGTGGAATCACTCCATGGCTGGGTTTTCCTCTCTTCTCTCTCCTCCTCTGTTCCGAGAGGCACATCTGAGTGCCTATAATCACTAATTTTTTCTAGCAGATTAGAGCTGAAGAAAAATAAATGGCTGGCACTGGCCAAGACTCGCTATGTGAATAGTGAACAAAGTAGTGTTGTGTTAAACTATGAGATTTTTTTTTGTATTTTTCTTTTAGGTAGGATATTTTTGAATCATTGTTTTGTTATTGTACTTGTATCGTTAAAGATCTTAGGGGTTGAGTTTATTTATACTTTTGTAGCATTATTTTAAGTTTTAATTTCCTATGTACTTTTAGTTCTTTTTAATTTTATGTGTATATACATGTATAATTTTTGTGAAGTTTACGAGGATGTTCGTAAAATGGTTGTGGGGAGTTAAGGTATGATGATACCGGATATCTGTCATAATACCTTTCTGCCTAGGTAAACATAAGCTAAACCTATATATAGAGGATTGCTAAAGATAATAAAGCACTATATACTGAGACAGCGTGCGTCATTTCACTCCCAGTTTTCCTTTTTTTTCTTTTAGCTATTTCACTTGACCTACCATAACTTATACATTTAACGACACGTATTTACCTCATACTCTTATGTATATAAACTAAACAAAATATGAAAAAAAAATTATACTAGATTTGTTGTATAATTGTATTGCATGAATAATTACACTATTCAGCTATATTCATGAAATAAATCAAAAATGGGGTTAGTTTTGTTTTTGTTTTGACTAAGTAAATAACTTGACTATATTTATGAAGTATATGATATACTTTGAAATTATTGAATAGTTTTGTGTATACAAATGTTTTGATTTTTATCTACAGATTTATTGAAGGAAATGGATCAAGCAATTATTACCAAACTTAATTTATAATTGGGATGATTAAAATAAGTTTATTAACATTCATTTATAGGCTATTTTAAATTTTACACAGTTTAATAACGTTAAAAATATTTGTTATTACTGTCACTTTGTATTTTGTAACAAATAGATGTTTTCTCTGTAATTTATATCTTAGCATTGAAAAACAAAAAAAAAAAAAAAAAAAAAAAACAGTTACTCCGAAAGCATTGTTGGATGTAACAAATAGTAACTTAAATAATGTACTGAAAGTAATGAATCTAATTTATATATTTTTTAAGTATTGAAAATTGAAATAAAAACAACAAAAAAATATATAGATCCAAGAATCAGGATATGGTATCATATGGTATCTGACTTATAATTTTTTCAAAAAAACCATTAATGGAGAATTATTTATTTTCAAAATGTAATAAACAAATTAAAGAA